>NC_052357.1:71961420-72004153 GCF_009727055.1 Benincasa hispida | reverse complement strand
TACTCCGGCCTCCGGCAACCCCCCGTCCCTTTCTAAGTGGCTCAGAATACTCCCGAACACCTCATTGTCATCTTTCTTTTTCAGCTCACTTTTGGTTGAACGTATTGGGAGTGCCACCTCAGGTTTGGTGGCAGGGGCACTCTCCGTGCTCGGCCTCACGGTGGGCCGGTGGTATTGCGGCTACAAGAGGTTTTTCGCCTAGGTTTCTAGCGATTCTAGGGGTTGGCTTTGGTTGGGCGGCAAGGTGACGGCTAGCGATGAGGAAGCCGCCTCCCGTGCGGTGACGGGGGCATGGGAAGGGGACGATGGCTGGGAAGAGGAATGGGATGATTGTCCGGCCATTGGTTCAATTAAGGGAAAGAAGTTGGAAAAAAAATTTCGTTCTTTGGAAGAAAGTGTGGATGGTATCAAGGTATGCAGAGAAATTTTGCTAGGGTTTTCGCGAAGAGAATGAAAGTGAACTCTGCAGGCTGAGAAGGGCGATTTATAGAGTTGGGCGTTGATAGGCTTAACGCAATCGCTGCGATGCTGGCTTTGGTAATCCAAAAAGCCTGTCGCACCCTCCCATTATGACATAGTAGGGAAGGACGTCCTTTCGTCTACTATGTAATAATTTCTCAGGAGCTGAAACGATCGTTCGACTACCCTCTCCATGAATATTTTATTCATTTTATTTTATAGAACGGGCGTAATATTAATTGTTAACACAATACATCGTTATCGAAAATGCATATTGCAAAGGACGGGTGCAATGTATATATTAGTGCAACACATCCTTCAACGCAACGCAACTTAGGAGGATGGGCGTAAGGTATTTCTACCAGCGCAGCACATCCATCAACATAGTGCATGTTTGCAGAGGACAGGCACAATTTATATACGGTGCAACACATCGTCAACGCAATGCATTTTTGAAGGACGGGCGTAAAGTGTATCCATTAATGCAAGATACACCCGCCATCGCAATGCATACCTAACGTGTCATAGTATCACCAACATCGCAACGCTTATCCAAAACCATATTGATAAGATGTTGCGGTGTTCACTTACATCATTCATTCAATAGAAGATTAAATTAACACAATCAAAAGCTCATTCAACAGAAAACTAAAATCAACGCAAGCTGAGATTGAATGGAAATAAATTAAATTGGCAGGAATCTAAATCAATGCAAGCAATAAACTAATTTCAATAATGCACTAACAAAGCAGTAAATAAAACCGTAAAGATAGGTGATAGGGATACTGTTTAAAAAGGTTTCTTCAGTGTTACTGCAAATGCATCCCCGCAGGCGATCAAGCTTGTTTGCCAATGTCACTTCTTGAATTGTCTTCCCACTCGATCCAGGTGCTTCTGAGTTGCTGGGCAGCGTACCAGTGATCTGTTTCTAAGTTCGGCCACAAGCTGCACGATCTGCACCTCCAAAGTCCTGATGGAAGATGCTTGTGATTGCATGATCGCATCAATCTTTTTCTATATATTGCTTGAGCAGAGCTTTCCAAGGATGATGAATTCGATGAGATGTTAGATGAAGAAGGTTGGTTGTGCGATTTCCTGTTCTGATAGTTACTCTGATTTTGACCCTGATGAAAAACTTGAGGATTGCCTCGATTCCCAGAATGATTGTTCTGCATGTTTCTTTGGCCTCCCTATCGTTGTTTCCTCCCCAACTGAAGTTGGGATGGTTCCTCTAACCCAGGTTATATGTCCTCCAACCTAGGTTGTACGTGTTGCTGAATGGGTTATTCTGGATAGAGTATACTGTCTATTGATTTGATGGGCAAACTTCCACTGAATGACCCCCTCCGCACTGTACACAGCTTATTGTTGCCACTTGCGTTAGCGCTTTTTCTTCAGTGTACATCTTATCCATAAATCCTCCTGCCGCGGAGGCATCTGCAACAGCTTGTGTCGCTCTATCCAGGCCGTTATAAAAAGTCTCCATGAGAACACAATCGAGAATCCCGATATGCGGACAATTTTTCACCAGTCATCTAAATCGCACCCATGCGGTGCTCAGAGTCTCGTTATCTGTCTACTCAAAATTTAACACTTCCCTTCGTCTTCTTGCATTGACTGCGGGAGGGAAAAATTTCTTCATGAATCGTTCAACCAACTGATCCCAAGAATTTATCTCTTTTGGCTCCAACAAAAGATCCCACCTCTTTGCTTCGTCTCTCAGTGTATAAGGGAAGAGATATAGTCTTATGCCTTCTGGAGTCACGCCAAGGATGGAGAATGTGTTACATATCTCTACAAAACTGGTCAGATGTGCATGCAGGTCTTCTCCTTATAGACCTCCAAACTGACCCGCATTCTGAATCATTTGGAGCATGACCAGTTTAATTTCAAATTTGGCGTTCTCCTCTATTGTAGGCATTGCGATACCAGGCGAGAAGTAGTATAGATTAGGCACCGCATAGTTCCTCATGGGAATGTTGTGTTCAACGGCCAGAAAGGTTGGGTCTTGCACCGGTTGATTCCTTCCCTGATTCCCCTCGGGCCTCTCTTCATTGTTTTCCATGTTTCTTCTACGCTTAGTACGGTTTTGACGTGCTCTTCTGCGAAAGGTTCGCTCGATCTCTGGGTCGGCATCGAATTCTGGCTCTCTACCAGTACTCATGCACCGTTAGCTTGCTCTTTGCATAAACAGACTATACAACAGAAATATGTCCTGCAAAATATCACAAAAATATTCAGCACTAAAAATTTGCCAATCCCCGGCAGCGGCGCCAAAAACTTGTTTGGTTTGTAATTGTGTATGCCAAACAACTTTTAAGGTTGATGACATATGCGCTTTGCGATAATGATAATATGCGATACTACGTTCTAAAATAATGTATGCGATGATGTTGATATGCATTCGTAGTATGCATTCTTGTAGTAAACACGTGTCACAAGTTTTCTTGCACTGGAACCAAGAATAATTCCAACGCAAGTTTCTCAAAGTGATCTGAGGTCGAACATGGGGATTGCAGTGATTAATGCGATACTAATGTGATATATGTGACAAGGAAAACAAAATAATAATGAATTGTGTTGGAAAAAGTAAAATGCGATAATGAAATAAAATGCAATGACAAATAAAGTGAATAATAAATTACAGTGATAAAATAAGATGCAGTAATAAAGTAGAATGTGGTAACAAATAAATAAATAAACAATTAAATAAACAAATTGAGGACTTGCTGTGAAGATGTGCAAGTATCTGATGAATGAAGTGGCAAGTCTTGTGAAATATGCCAGAAAGAGAATGGGTTGGGGGAAAGGACATCGCAAGTTCATCAATCCTGTTGAGGACACAACTAAGGTTTCGCTTTCCCTTGGCTTACACCTCTCAATGATCGGTCATGTTCCTATATGTCTATGGTGAATCAGGGATGAACGTTGCGAATACAAGGTACTTTCTATCTCTGGAAATACTTCTCGCTTTAGTTAACGTATTCTTCCAATCTTCTTTCGAGAGGTGGAATGACATCTTTACTTCTGCTTTCACAGGTGAAGATGCCGTTGAGCACGCGTTAGCTAAACTGAGTCGATTTCTTCAACAAAGATTAACTTACTCACTTAATCCTTCCCCCCTTACCCTAAAGGATTAGTTACACATGGTGAAGGAAACAGATGATGAATGTATGGTGAAGAACAGAGAGATGACGATGAATATGATAATGATATTGAAAGATATAGATAAGCGTTGGTTACAGATAATGAATGAAAGATTAGAAATGAACACAGTTGATGAATAGAAAGTGAGAACAAAATAAGGAAAGCGTGTCAATGTCTTGACACAAATCCCGATCGGAGACGATGTGCTTGCCCGTGTGTGGGAGGAATGTGGTGGAGAACTTCCTTCTCAGGCTTGTTTTCTAGGTAGAAGTGATCTTTGCACCGAGATTCTCTTTGGGAATGGGAATGAATTGCTCGCTCTAGAGACTTTCCTTTCAATCTTGTCTCGTCTTTCTCCCCGGATTTTCTCTAAGTTGTCTCTTCAGACCAGCCTCTTTTCTTTGAAATTGATGTAGCTATTTATAGACCTTGACACCTCCTGCTTCAATGGTTCTACTTGAAAAGCTGATTTTTCTGCCATGGCTTGGTGGAAACGTCTGCTCTGCTCAACATTCAATTTTTCAGATCGTACAACAGAAAAGTTGTACAATTTCAGAAGTCCTTGCGAATGCATCTCTCTTTTTATCTACAATCGATCGCCGCATGTGGTGCAATTGCGTTGATCTTTTTATCCAGGATCGATTGTCGCATGCGATGCTAATGCGTTGATCTTTCCATCCACGATTTATCGTCGCATGCACTGCAATTACATTGATCTTTTTTTATCCAGGATCAATTGTCACATGCGGTGCGAATGCGTTGTTCTTTTTCATCTTCGAGCGATTGTCACATGCGGTGACCTGTTTCCTGCAAAACAAAGACTTGGACATTCCATTTTTCCATCACAATGGGGTTAGCGGGTGCACTTACAACACTTTACAACTTTTTTATTTCTAAGCCAATTTCTATACGGTCGACGCAACTTTTTCCTTCTTTTTGCCGCATAATCTAAATAAAACGGTATAAATAACTTGTATTTCTACAAGTTATCAATGGCTCATATAGAGGTCAGTGTGGCTAATGTGGAAGGACTTGGTTGTGGCTGTTAAGGATGGGCTAGTTTCGCAAAGAGGCTAGTGAAGGCTAAGGAAAGCGGCATGTGAGCAACCAAGCTTACCTAGGCTGTGCAGTGAAGGGCGCCAAGTGATACTAAGAAGGTTAGTAGGTGTGGCCCATGGCAAGGCCCAGGCGGGCATAAGGAGTGCATTAGCCTGAAGGCTTATATGGTAGAATGTGTGGCTTTTTAAGGGCTATGCAATGGTGCAAGGGAGGCTAAGGCGTGTTTAGAGGTTATTTGTGTTGGGGTTGATGCCCTAAATCTCGTAGGGTCTTGTAGTTTGTAAACCTTGTATGAACAAACATTTTTGTGATTAATAATATTTGATACTTTATTCACTTTATCTATGAAATATATGATATTTTAGTTGCATTAACCACAAACCAATAAACTAACATCCAAGGTTATCGTTGTAACTTAAACATGTATGTGGAGACATACAAATGGATCATGTTTAAGTGATAACCTAAATGGTCTGTAGTATATGGATAAGGCTGGGTCCTTATCCTAGTGACACTACGAGTATGACTTACTTTGTAGGTGTTACAAATGTTGTAGAGTGCTACAAATGATCTGATCTTGATCATTCATGTATTAGACATATGAGCGGTGATATTCTATACAAAGAAGTTTGTATAAGACCGGACCATAAAATGTTTAGTCTCGTTACATAACGTCATTAATAATAGAGACTTTCATTTCACTAGGATGACCATAGGTAATATGACCTTAATCCTGAGTGAGTTGTCAACTCCTGCCTATGAGGGTGGTTCTTTGATTTGTATGGGTGAGAATGGCCAGATTGCGACTCAACAAGCCCACCATTTTGGAGATTTGTCTGATTGAGGAGCTGGGAACTCAGCTACACAAGATGGAATTCACTTCTTCCCCGAAGTAGAGATAAGTAGATAAATTTCTCCCTTAAGGGCTGATTTCGGGTCTTGAAAAATGTGGCGCCACACCCTCTCTTGGCTCGAGAGGGGTTTAGTCATAGTGAGACTATGATCTATTGTTCATTAGAGGGATCATTGCTACTTAAGGAGTTAGATGTAACTACAGAGGCAAAACGATAATTTGGCTCAGCTGTACTTACGAGCAATTTGTGAAGGGTCATCGTACTGTTGATTGGTTATATCCAGTGGACATAGAAATATATATGTAGTGCGAAAAGTGCAGTTGTTGGTCTTTAGTGGAGTGCTCAATAATTAACGGATGGTGGATAAAGTAATTAAAGAGTTTAATTATTTATTCACGTATCTTTGGAGCTTCATGTTGGGTTTTATGTCCTAAAACTCATGGTTTGTAAACAATAAAACTTATTCTGAAAATTAAATAAGTTGTTATTGATAATTGTTAGGTTTAATGTCCTAAAACTCGTGGTTTGTAAACAATAGAACTTATTCTGAAAATTCAATAACTTGTTATTGAATAGATGTTTTGCTTATTAAAAATCCAATAAACGTAAAAGTCCCTTGACTATTAGATGAGTACTTGAACTTTATGTGGAGACATAAAAGTGGATCAAGTTCGAGTAAATAGTCAAAATGATCTATAGTATATGAATAAGGTTGGGTACCTTATTCTAGTAACACTATTGGATGCGGCCTGCTCTGTAGTTGTTACAAAGAGTTGTAAAGTGCTACAAATGAAGTGATCCTACATGTTGGGACATGAAGAGTGGGGGTGTCCTTGTGCAAAAGGGTTTGTACAAGATCGGACCACGAAATTAGTCATTCTTACTTTATAAACGATGTTTACTGTTTAAGACTAACTATTTCAAAGAGATGACCTAGGTAACTTGACCTTAATCCTGAGTTAACTATGAACTCCTGTTTATTCGGGATTATCCTTAGATTTGTGATAACTTATAGAATACAAATTATTTATGTTGTTTTATTTAGATGTTGTGGCAAAAAGAAAGGAAAGTTGCGTCGGTAGTATAAGAATTGGCTGAGAAATACGAAAATTATAAAATGTCGTAAACGCATCCACTAACCCCATTGCGATGGCGAAATAGAATGTTTTAGTCTCTGTTTTACAGGAAATAGGTCACCGCATGTTTTAATGGCTCGAAGACAAAATGTACAACGCATCTACATTGCATGCGCCAATCGATCAAGAATGAAGAAATGATCGATGCAATGACGGCGCATGCAACAATCAATCATGTACTCTAGAGATCAACGCATTTCAACCGCATGCGGTAATAAAAAACAACACCGTATGTGGCGATCGATCGAAGATGTGAAGAGCAATGAATTCGCGGACGATTCTGACAATTGTACAGCTTTCTATTGTGCAATTCTGACAGATTGATCGTGGAGCAGAGAGGAATTTTCCATTACACCATGGCAGGAATTATCAGAATTATACAGTGGGACCACAAATTCAAAGAGCCAAGGTCTTGTCTATAAATAGCTTCCTTGAATTCATTGCAAGTTAGAGAGAGGCTGATCTGAAGAGACTTTATAGAGAAAATCTGGGAGAACTACGAGACAAGGCTGAAAAGTGAGTCTTCAAGCAAGGAATTCTTTCGATTCTCGAAGCTGAAGCTCTGTGCAAAAGGGTCACTTCTACTGGGAAAGCAAGCCTGAGAGAGAAGCTTTCCTTTCTACTTCATCCATACGCCGGCAAGCAAAAGTCTCCGATCGGGATCTATGTCAAGACGTTGACACGCTTTCCCTATTTTTTTCTATTCTTTAATTCATCTTCTGTGTTCATCTTCTTAAATCTTTCATCCACAATCATGTATCAAACGCTTATATTTAGAATTAAATGTTATCATCATCATCATTATCATCTCTCTGTCCCTTTCCATACATTTATCATCCATTTTCTCCACCATGTGTTCTTAATCCCCTGGGTAAAAAGGAAGAATTAAGTGAGTGAGTTAATCTGCGTTAAGGTAACCAATTAAGTTTAGCTAAAGCATGCTCGATGGCATCTTCACCTGTGAGAGAAGAAGTGAAGATGTTATTCCGCCTATCGAGAGAGGGTTGGAAGAATGCGTTAACTAAAGCGAGAAGTATTTCCAGAGATGGAAATAACCTTGCGTTCATCACGTTCATCACGTTCATCTCTATTTCACCATAGACGTATGGGAATGCGGCCGATCACTGAAAGGTGTACGCCAAGGGAAAGCGAAACCTTAGTTGCGTCCTTAACGCAATTGACAAACTTGCGATGTTCTTTCTCTCTACTCATTCTCTTTTTGACTCATTCATAAAACTTGCCATCGCATTCATAGATTCTTTTGTATAACTTCACAGCCAGTCCTCGCCCATGTATCATAGTAGTTTAGAAATTTTTTTTACAACGCAATTTTACTTTCAATGCAATTTAAATTTCTGTCAAAACCAAATTCTTTATTCTTTATTATAACCGGTCGCATATACCACATTAATATCGCATCTAACGACAACAATCCCCATGTTCAACCTCGGATCATTCTGAGAAACTTGCGTTAATTATACTTGGTTCCAGCACAAAGAAACTTGTGACACGCACTACATCATCGCATACTACGAAGCTTATCATCAATAATACATACATTTAGAATGTAGTATCGCAAAAATATCTTTATCGCAAAACACTTGACAACATAGCACAACTTCAAAATTCATTTATCAGCACAATAGATAAAGATAAAGACTAATTTTTACCGCTACAAGTTTATGGCAACATAAGCTTGTATCATTCATTCATTCATCAGTAGTGTGCATAAGCGATACAATAACACAACATAATAACATATCCATTTTTATATCCGCACAAGTTTATGGCGCCGTTGTCGGGGACGTGAACTTGCATTTCATTCATCCATCATGTAGTGTGCATAAGCGATACAACATAACACAGCATAACAACATATCCATTTTTATATCCTCACAATTTGCATAGGTGAGGGTTGGCTCAACAACACCAGCTCAATAACCTCCCATTTCACGGGTAAGACTGGATAGATAGCTGGGGATATAGGGTGTAAGACGGAATTCACTCCTACCCGCTGTTAGGGATAGTAGAGAGGTTTTTTTTTTAAGTGTTGATTCTAGGTCTTGAACAAGGGGCGCCACCTTTTCACTGGCCCGAGAGGGACTCAATTTGTTGATTGGATCACAAAAAATTGTTCATTAGAGGATCAGTGGGACTTAAGAAATAAGAGGTAATTTTGGGGGTAAAATAGAGATTTGACCCAGTCGTTATTACGAATAACCTGTAAAGGGTTAACTTACTAATCATGGTTATATCAAGTGGACATAATATATCTACAATGAGTGGAGTTCAATTATGGACTTTAATGGAGTGACCCATTAATTAACGAATGGGGGTTAGTTCGATCTAATGAGTTTAGCCGATTAATATCGGGTCGTTGGAGCCCATGATCTGTAGGTCCGTGAGGTCCCCCTACTAGCTCGGAAATGGATTAGTTCTAGAGTAGCATGATAAGTTAATTTGAAACGTTCAGATTAGAATTAAACGAAATTGGAGAATTAATATTTAAATATGAGTTAAACATATGAAGGTGGATTTATGTAAAATTAATTTAATATTTGATATTAAATTAATTAGAATTATTTAAATTATTTAAATAATTATTTATTAATTTTATTAGATAAATTAATTTATGAAATTAATTTTATAAAATTAATAACATTTTCAATTTTAGAAAATAAATTGATTTATGAAATCAATTTTTGAAAATTTGAAAAAGAAGAAAAACACAAAATGGAATTTGAGTTTTTCCATCATCATCTTCAAGTAGCTCACACTAAACCCACCATCTTTAGCTTCAATTACTCCAAGCATGAGCTGCATCTCATGCAGCTATCTTCCTTGCATGATGGTCTGCAATATATTATTAGAGTGAATTTGAGGCGATGTAATCAAAAGAATTTTATTGAAAATTCGGTTGAAGAAGGAGTTCTTCAAGTGGGTTACTGCTGAGCTATTCTCCAAGTTCCCTTGATTCCAGCTTATTTTGAGTCTCACAACTCAATCTAGAGCACCAAAAGAATAGTAGGGAAGATCTTGTGGTGGTCTACAACGAGATTTAGAGAGGTTTGCAGCTAGAAATTGAGATTTCAAGAAGACTACAAAGGTAACACTCGAAACCCATTTATTTCTACTAGAGCATGCTTTTGTTTCTGCCAAAATCAATGAATTAGAATGCTTATTGATCCTTGTCGCTTCCGCTGCGTGATGATACAATCCAAAAATAATATGTATTGCTTATTTCATTTTAGAAATAAATCTAATAAACTAAAAGATCCATGACTATTACATGAGTACTTGAACTTTATGTGGAGACATAAAAGTGGATCAGGTTCGAGTAAATAGTCAAAATGATTTATAGTATATGAATGAGGTTGGGTGCCTTATTCTAGTAACACTATCAGATGCGGCTCACTGTGTAGTTGTTACAAGGAGTTGTAAAGTGCTACAGACAATGTGATCCTAATTCATACATGTTATGACATAAGGAGTGGGGGTGTCCTGTGCAATGGGTTTGTACAAGATCATACCACGAAATCAGTCACTCTTACTTTATAACACTATGAACTCCTGTTTATTTGGGATTATCCTTAGATTTACATAGGTGAGGGTTGGCTCAACGGCGTCGGCTCAATAAATCTCCATTTCAGGGGTAAGACCAGGTAGATAGCTGGGGACATAAGGTGCAAGATGGGATTCACTCCTACCCATTTTTAGGGATAGTAGAGAGGTTATTCTCTTAAGTGCTGACTTTGGGTCTTGAACAAGGGGCCCCACTCATTGGCCTGAGAGGGACTCGATTTGTTGATCAGATCACAAATCAACTGTTCATTAGAGGACAGTGAAACTTAAGGAACAAGAGGTAATCTCGGGGGTAAAACAGACATTTGACCTAGCCTTATTACAAAAAACTTGTGAAGGGTTAATTACTAATCATGGTTATATCGAGTGGACATAATATATCTACAGTGAGGGGAATGCAACTATGGGCTTTAGTGGAGTGACCCATTAGTTAACGAATGGGGGTTAATTCGGTGTAAAGAGTTTAGCCAATTAATCTTGGATCGTTGGAGCCCATGATCTGTAGGTTCACAAGGTCCCCCTCCTAGCTCGTAATTGGATTAGCTTTAGAGTAGCATGATAAGTTAATTTGAAACGCTTAAATTAGAATTAAGGGAATTAGTAATTATATGAGATATAATTATGCATTTAATTTTGAAATTAAACGAAATTGGAGAATTAATTAATATTTAAATATAATTTAAATATTAAATTCATGAATAAGAATTCATGAAGGTGGAATTTGTGTAAAATTAATTTAATATTTGATATTAAATTAATTAGAATTAATTAATTGTTTGATTAATTTATTATTATTAATTTTATTAGAAAATTAATTTTGTAAAATTAATAACGTTTTCAATTTTTGAAATAAAAATTGATTTATGGAAATCAATTAGTAAATTGGAAAAGATTGGCAAAACACAAAAAGGAAATGTAGGATTTCTCCACTAAACACCTTCAAGTTGCTCACACTAAACCCACTTGACTCTTGCTTCAATTCTCCAAGCATGAGCTGCACCTCATGCAGGCTTCTCCATTGCATGATAGTCCTGCAATAAATAGAAAAGGTTGAAGTGGAAAAAGGCATGCAAATCAGTTGCACTTGCTGAGGTTTTGTTGAAAACTAGTGAGGTTGAAGAAAGTGTTCTTCAAAATTCTACTGTGAGCTTCTTCTCCAATTTCCCTTCATTCAAGCTTATTGTTTGTCCCACAACTCATTCTAAAGCTCCAAAAGAATAGCAGGGAAGATCTTGAGGTGGTTTATAATGAGATTTGCAGAAGATTTGCAGCTGAATTTGAGTTTCAAGAGGGTCTACAAAGGTATGACTTGAAACCCTCGTATCATTGTATGAGCATGCTCTATTGATAGCTAAAATTAATGAATTAGAATGCTTATTGATCCTTTTTACTTTCGTGCATGCTGATATACTCCTTCACTTCAAGCTACAGGTCCATAAGGTCCCCTTGGTAGCTCAAAAGAATTTAGTTGAGAATCAGTGTCTGGGTTAATTTGAAATATTCAAATTAATAAGAGATAATTTAATTATATATGATATAATTCAATTAGTTCAATTATATATGATATAATTGATATAATGTATTTGATACATTATAGTTGGGGGAATAAATATTTGAATATGATTCAAATATATTATCTATGAATAAGATTCATAGTTGTTAAATTTAATGTAAATATGATTTATATTAAATGCCATAAAATAGAGAAAAATAACTATAGTTTATACTGTATATGATGCAATATTAAAACTATAGGTTATAAATATAATATGCTAAGTTGGTTATCATATTTTTTTATAATTATAATTATTTGATAATTATCCCCTTTTTCTTTCTAACCATCTTAGTGGAAAGTTAAGTGATTTTGTGGCTTTTGGATTAAATAAAAATATGATTTTATTTTTTCCATTAATGGTGTGTTACACATTGAAAGTCTTCTACATGAATAGTGAAGAGCCTATGCGATAGAATTTACACTTTAAACGATTGAGAGATTTTCCTATGTGATAGAGATTTTCTTCCTTCAATCGTCTTCCTCCTCTAAACCACGAACTCCCTCCTAACCAAAATAGCTAGAGCCCACCACTCCTGAGTTCTCACACCGAGAATACCAAGGTCACTAAGTGGTAATGTCCTCTTCCTTTGGTTCGAGTTTGGTTGCTGTTCGAGGAGTTTAGTTGTTGTTCGAAGTGTTCATGCAAGTTTGCAAGATTAACACGAAGAAGAGTTCTTCAAAGGTATAATCTCTAGACTCTATTATTTAGTTTAAAAGCATACTGTAATTTATGTTTTATACAAAATCTGTATTGTTTACTGTAAATGTTTGTTTCAATCAAAATGGGATTTGGACAATCCGCTTCCGCTCAAAGGTTCTCTGTAAAACAATTTACTTCAATTGGTATCAGAGCCAGGTTATGTTCTGATTTTCAAATTCCATTTGTTGTATTGAAATCGTTTACAGTTTGGTGGGTTTTACGTTTTTGCAATGCGTTTAATTGTTAAATGTATGTAGATGTTTGTTGATGGATGTTTCGGGATAGTTTTCTATGTTTTTTGGCCTTCTTTTTAAACTTACAAAAGTTAATTTGTAAAGGCCATTGCATTTTTGGACATAATTTCTTGCAATCGAGTCTATATTCATTTAAGTTTTTGAGTCATTCGTGAAGAAGCTTCAGATACAAAAGTTGCAATTCATTTCAATGGAGAAGACGAAACGATGATCGCATCGTGCAACTTAAGCTAGACGATCGTTTAGATTTGGCTATGCGTTCGTGTAGAGTTTTCTGCATGATCGTGTAGCATTTGCTAAACGATCACATAGCTAATGCTACGCGATCGTGTAGAGTTGTCTACTCGATCATGTTGCGTTGGTTTCATGATTGCTTAGGTGCTTGAGGGGTAAACAATGGCATGGTATTTGATACCCGACGCAAGTCATGCGTGCTAAACGATTGTCTAGAGTATCATGTTCAACGCATAGTCAGTAGCTACACAATCGCATAGCATACGCGTACATTACTCGATCGTGTAGACTATCATGCTTATCATACAGTCTTTTTAGGTACACGATCACATGGTATACGCTCAGTCGTGTGGACTGTCATGCTCATCGCATAGTCCAAAGCTACGTGATCGTTGCTACATAATCGTTTACACTCGACACTCGTTGCTCGATGATCAAGGGATTTGCTACACGATCAAGCTGCAAGGCTTCAAGGCGAGCGGTTCAGGACCTAGTTCACCTGTTCTGAACCGAAGGACTAAAACTTTTGTAATAGTTTAGCCTTTTATTTTCCAGTTTTGAGATATACTATCTCGATCCATCAACTTTATTTAAATATGCATGTGATGTATGTTTATATGATATACCATAATGTATGTCATATAGTTTTAAAACTCACCATAGGTTATGCATTTTATTTCATGCATCATTTTGTATTATAAGTGTCATAATATATTAGTATGCATGTTTAAATTACTTAAATCATGCTCATGCATCATATAACATAAGAGTTATAATATATGCATGCATTATAGCATATCCATGCATCATTTATATTATAGAAGTTATAATATAAGGTTGTATGTTGGCATGGAATGTATACTATAGCTTAGTTCATTACTTGTTTATATAAAAGTTATATATTAGTAATGAATAAACATTGCATGAAGCATGACACTACCTTAGGTTAATTTATAAATGTTATAAATAACTTGTGTATGTCATTCTTGCAATGGTCGGTTTTAATTGTTTCATTTTTTATAAAAATTATCATTAATGAAAATCAATAATAAAGAGTTGCATGCAAACCTTAGGCTTTAATCATCTTTTAAAAGTGTTTTAAAATTTGATTGAGATAGACCTAAGATCATGTTTCTAATAAGATTAGAAATCTAAGTTTAATCTTTTAAATTAGTTTAATAGGATTAAATTGATTCTAATAAAAGATTAAAATGTAACAAATGTATCTATAAGGGACCTTTTTGGCGAAGGCTGGTTCTGGCTAGATTGGGGTACTTAAGTTGATGGAAACGTCGCACCCCTACCTGGAAAGGTGAATTAGATAGATTTGTTACATGCATGCAAATTTGATGAAAGTTTGTTGAAGAGTTTAATAAGACTTGAATCAAAGTTGTTTAATCATCAAAATCAAGTTTTGTTTTTTAGCAAATTAAACAAACCACTTAGTTAAAATCAGTAGCCGAATTTTCTAAGTTAATGAACCCTAGGTAGAACATTTAGTGGGAGGTAAATAGGGTATATGATACTTCACTTAACCTCTACACGATTCTCCTTAAAATTTCACACCGTGAGATCTATCCTTGGCCTCGAGGCACCTCTGGAGTGTCCCCCTACGGGTGGCATTTGGGTAGGTCAATATGAAGGTGAATGGAAAGAATGTTCATAGTAAGTAAGAGTGGGACGTGTGACAACATATCCCTCGGACTCTCTTATTAGGTTGGATAAAGTTTTTGTGCATCGCCTCGTGGCATCGTGGTTGTCCCCCTAAAGGATGGCAGTTTTGTACAACTCTTTATTTGATCTCTAAAAATGGATAGGATTGCTTTAGTCTCTTGTCCTAATTGGCTTTTTCCTAAGGTTGGCTCATTAGGGCGGGACTCTAAGGCCTAAAATGAAGGGTACACTTACACATAATTGTTAAGGATGTTAACAAATTATGGACCGAACAATGGTGACTATTAGATTAAGTTACAAGGAGTTGTTTCTGTCTACTGGTTAAGATTGTCTCATTTTAGTGAATGGGGCACTTGATCACCCTATAGTGACTTTTTTCCTGCCTCACTGAAGCATTATCGCAAAATAGATGTCATTTAGGGTACACTAGACTATTTTGCTAAAACTAGATTGGTTTTAAAAATGATTTAATGCAAGTAAACTTAATTAAGTTTATTCATTTTTCAGCCATTTTAATATGGCTACCGTTACACTTTCTTTGCTTACCACCGATGAACTGACTGGCGAAAATTACGCTAGTTGGAAAAACACCATTAGCATGATATTGATCATCAATGATCTTAGGTTCATTCTTACAAAGGAGTGTCCTCCTATTCCACCTTCAACCACTACTCGAAACATTCGAGAAGCGTTTGAACGCTAGATACGGGTGAATGAAAAGGCTCGAGTGTATATCTTGGCCAGCCTTAACGAAGTTTTGGTCAAGAAGCATGAGCCCATGATCACTACACGCGAGATCATGGAGTCCCTGAGGGGAATGTTGGACAACCATCCGCGCAACTCAGGCACGACACTCTAAAGTACATCTTCAACTCACGGATGAAGGAGGGAACATTTGTTCAGGAACATGTTCTCAATATGATGGTTTACTTCAACGTGGCAGAGATGAATGGGTCGAGCATTGATGAGGCCAACTAAGTTAGCATAATTCTATAGTCTTTAGCAGAAAGCTTCGTTCATTTTGTTTGTAACGCTGTTCTGAACAGGGTTGACTACAACCTTACAACTCTACTCAATGAGTTGCAGACTTTCCAATCTTTGCTAAAAAGCAAGGAGAAGAAGGTTGGTGAAGCAAATGTTACTTCATCATCTAAAAAGTTCCATAAAGGTTCGACCTCTGGAACTAAGTCTGCACCTTCTTCCTCCGGTACTAGAAAGTAGAAGAAGAAGAAGAGTGGTAAGGGGAAGGTGCCTGCTAACCCACAACCTGCTGCTCCAAAGGGTAGGTAACCAATGAGGGTTGAAAAGGGAAAGTGTTTTCATTGCAACTAGGACGGGCACTGGAAGCAGAACTGCCCAAGATATTTGGCAGAGAAGAAGAAGGCCAAACAAGGTAAATGTGATTTACTAGTTTTGGAAACTTGTTTAGTGGAGAATGATGATTCTGCCTGGATTATTGACTTTGGGCCGCTAATCATGTTTGTTCTTCATTTCAGGGAATTAGTTCCTGATGGCAGCTTGGTGCTGGCGAGATGACGATGCGAGTTGGAACCGGGCACATTGTCTCGGTTGTGGCAGTGGGAGGTCTCCAATTGACTTTATAGAATAAATTTCTCATTCTGAATGATGTATATGTAATTCCTGATTTAAAGAACTTAATTTCTGTAAAGTGTTTGCTTGAATGTATCAAATACATTTTCCATTTAATAAAGTGTTTATTACGAAAATGGTGTTGATATATGTTTAGCTCAACTGGAAAGTAATTTGTTTGTTCTAAGGCCGTTAGCAAAAAATGTCATCCATAACATAGAGATGTTTAAAACTGTCGTAACTCAAAATAAGCGACTTAAAATTTCTCCTAAAGAAAACGTCCAACTTTGGAATCTAAGATTAGGATACATTAATCTCAATAGGATTGAGAGATTGGTGAAGAATGGACTTTTAAGTGAGTTAGAAAAAAATTCTTTACCTGTGTGTGAGCCATGCCCTGAAGGCAAAATGATTAAAAGGCCTTTTACTAGAAAAGGTCATAGGGCTAAAGAGCCTCTAAAGCTAGTGCATTCAAACTTTTGTGGTTCGATGAATGTAAGAGTTAGGGGAGGTTATGAAGATTTCATCACTTTCACTGATGATTATTCAAGGTATGGGTACGTTTATTTAATGCAACATAAGTTTGAGTCCTTTGAAAAATTCAAAGAGTTCAAGGCTAAAGTTGAAAATGCATTAAATAGAATGATTAAAACACTTCGATCTGATCGAGGTGGAGAGTTTTTTGATTCATCATTCCAAAACTATATGATAGAATATGGAATAGTTTTCCAACTCTCATCATCTGGTATACCTCAACAGCATGGTGTATCAGAGAGGAGAAATCGAACCCTATTAGACATGGTTCGATCTATAATGAGTTACGTTTCCTTACCTGAATCGTTTTGGGGTTATGCAGTGGAGACGACAACTTATATCCTAAACTATGTTCTCTCAAAGAGTATTGCCAAAACACCTTTGGAGTTATGGAATGGTTGTAAAGCTAGTTTACATCATTTCTATATATGGGGTTGCCCACCACATGTGCTTAAGGCTAATCCTAAGAAACTGAAACCACACTCGAGTTTATGCCTATTTGTAGGCTACCCCAAAGGAACAAGAGGAGATTATTTTTATGATCCTAAAGAAAACAAAGTGTTTGTATCAACAAATGCTACTTTTCTTAAGGATGATCATATAAGGGAGCACAGACCTATAAGCAAAATCATGTTGAATGAGCTTTCCAAAGAAACTACTGAATCTTCAAAAAGAGTTGTTGAAGAGTCTAATACCTCAACAAGAGTTGTTGAAGTAGGTTCATCTAGTAGGTCAAATCCACCTCAAGGGTTGAAGGAACCTCGACGTAGTGGGAAGGTTGCGAACCCACCTATTCGTTATATGGGTTTCACTAAAATCCTAGCTATGGTAGCTGATGGCGAGGGGATTTATTGTCTTACAAGAAGGCAATGGAGGATGTTGACAGAGATGAATGGATCAAAGCCATGGATTTCAAAATGGAGTCCATGTACTTTAATTCAATATGGGATCTTGTAGATCAACCTGATAGGGTTAAACCTATAGGTTGTAAATGGATCTACAAGAAAAAACGGGGTGCTGATGGGAAGATGCAAACCTTCAAGGCTAGACTAGTGGCAAAGGGTTATACCCAGGTAAAAGGAGTCGACTATTATGAATATGAGATATGGCAAAGGGTTATACCCAGGTACAGCCTATCTGCATCCTCTTATCCATTGCCTCATATTATGACTAGTGGCAAAGGGTTATACCCAGGTACAGCCTGAGGGATTCATAGTCCAAGGACAAGAGCAAAAGGTTTGCAAGCTGAATCGGTCCATTTATGGACTAAAACAGGCATCTCGATCTTTGAATATAAGATTTGATACTACGATCAAATCTTATGACTTTGATCAGAATGTTGATGAGCCTTGTATATACAAGAAGATCATCAACAGTTCAGTCATTTTCCTAGTGTTGTATGTAGATGATATCCTACTTATTGGGAATGATGTATGCTTACTGACTACAGTTAAGAACTGGCTAGCAACCCAATTCCAAATGAAAGATTTGGGAGAGACTCAGTTTGTTCTTGGTATTCAGATCTTTAGAGATCAAAAGAACAAAATGCTAGCACCGTCTTAGGTATACATGAGTGAAGTCAGCAACAATCAACTGCCCGGGAGGGTAAGTGGTTGGACGCATTAAGCAAGGTATACATTATTCACTAGGGATAGTAACAATCTTGCTTCAACCAAGTTCATGCGTTTATCTTGTCTTATGTTGTGCTTAACATCTCTTTAGAGCTACTTGAGAGAGAGTCTAAAGAAAAAACCTAATGACTCGAGAGAGCTAGGTTAGAATCTAGACTCAGGAGAGCGAGATTAGATCACCATAAGCAAGAGATAGGGACTTAGAAATAAGCTCTGTTTGTCAAACATTGCATCGCGTGCACCCTAGGAATAAGAATGACGATATGTGGTCGCCTTGTTTGTGTATCATCACATAGACAAGAATTAAAGGCTTATGTGTCGGCCCTATAGACACCTTTGCACATACATCGCATACGTTCTAGCATTAGAAGCCGTAGCATTCATACTAAGAGGTGGTTTACTATTATATGAGTGTTGCATGATCGCATTAGTTTGCGTTGACTAAGGTTCCCTTGCGGTCACTCTTAAGGGTTGCAATGAAAACATCTCCACATTTTATCTATTTTCCAATTCATTTATTTCATATCAAGGTTTGTCACATCTCTACCTTTTATGCATGTTCTCATTGCATTGTTTGATAGATAAGAGTAGGAGTAGGATTAACTTAACAACATCCCCTCCCTTCTTTTATTCAACTGCCACATGCACAATCACCACAAACATATAGTTACAAGTCCCTGTGTTCGACCTCAGATTACCCGAGAAACTTGCGTTCATGTTATACTTGGCGTGAACGCAAGAAAACTTGTGGCAGGACGCATGGTCATCGCATACATTCGTTAACGCAATTTTCATTCCAACGCATGACCATCGACGCATGACTATCAACGCATGACTATCAACGCATATCTTAGGAACATGTTTCACATAATGCGTCCACAGGATTTGGTTTTCGAGTAAATGTGACTTCCAATTTCCACGCATCACATGTCAAATCTCATCACACTTTATTGTGATAATAGTGGTGTTGTGGCGAATTCCCGTGAGCCTTAGAGTCATAAGCGCAGCAAGTAGAAAAAATAACATCTCATTTAAAAGATTAAGCATCGAGGGGACGTGATGGTCACGAAGATAGCTTCAAAGCATAATGTTACTGATCTGTTTATCAAGGCCCTCACGGCTACAGTGTTTAAGGGTCACTTGCAGAGTATGAGTCTATGGGACAGACCACAACTGGACTAAGGCAAGTGGGAGATCTTGTACTGGGCATGTTGTGACATAATTTATTGTTTAGTGTACTTGTAATTTGATTATCTTGTACACCCCACTAGCTTTAGGATAAGTGGGAGATTGTTGGGATTGATGCCCTAAATCTCATAGGGTTCTATAGGTTGTAAACCTTGTATGAATAAACATTTCTGTGATTAATAATATTAGATATTTTATTCACTTTGTCTATGAAATATATGATATTTTAGTTGCATTAATCACAAACCAATAAACTAGCATCCAAGGTTATCGTTGTAACTTAAACATGTATGTGGATCATGTTTAAGTGATAACCTAAATGGTCTAAAGTATATAGATAAGGTTGGGTACCTTATCCTGGCAGCACTATGAGTATAGCCCGCTTTGTAAGTGTTACAAATGTTGTAAAGTACTACAAATGATCTAATCCTAATCATTCATGTATTAGACATGTGAACGAGGATATTCTATTCAAAGGAGTTTGTATAAGATCGAACCACAAAATGTTTACTCTCATTATATAACGTCGTTCATAATAGAGACTTTCATTTCACTGGGATGATCATAGGTAACATGACCTTATTCCTTAGTGAGTTGTGAACTCTTGCCTATGAGGGTGGTCCTGTCACACCCCGCCCCAGACTACCCTCTGAGCCTGAGAAAGGGTGTGACTGACAGCAGTTATCAACCCTTTTGTTGACACTTACTGCCTGATAACTCTTGTAGAAATAACTCTGATACCAATGAACAAATTCAACTATGAACTGAATAAGTAGACCCATTTTATATTACAATAATGTAATGTTTATATAACTCCAAGACTTAACAATAAAGTTTACAATTAAAAACTATTTAAAACCCTCCGGAAGTGTAATGTGGCTTGTGGCAGACCTTGACCATAGCAGCACCCTAGAACTCCTCACCTTTTGCTACCTGGGGGGGGGAGGAAGAAAAACATTTGGAAAGCATGAACTATAAAGCCCAGTGAGTGACCAAAAAATTGATTTTTATCAAAAGAACTACCCCACACTTGGGTACTTTTGCTCAGATACCTTCTCAACTGTGTTCTTCAGTATCGAGCTACTTGGATACCTTCTCAACCGTCCTTCGGTATCGAGTTTTAAGTAAAACTAGTCATATAATGACTTTATTTAATAAAACTTAGAAAACATGTCTTTATCTGAAATATCTTTCTTTAGCACATGGTTTCTTAAAACATTTTAAATATTTTAGTCACTCACCTTGATTGGTTAGGAACCTTTCTCTTTAGAAATTCCCTGATCACCTCGGGCTCCCTTTTGAACCCTACGATCCAGATTCAATTTAAAGCTCAGATTACTTATAGTTCTATATTTTATCTTGAGATACTTCCTTCTACAAATATGCTCTAAAATTTCTTAGGAAGCGTACCATAAAATCTTAGCTCAGAAATCCTTGTGGTTTTTCCGAAATCATCAAAAAAGAAAGACTAGCCCAAGCTTACCCGACAGCCTGACCCTTCTATCTTTTTCTCAATTTCTAGCCCGATCCCTTGAAGCTTCTTCTCCGGTGGCTCTACCCTGAAAAGTAGACTCTCCTATTCAGATGGCTTTGAAATCACTCCAAACGCACGGGTATCCTGGGAGAAATCCTCGTCCCAAGTTGATGCTACTTCTTGTCTTTTCTGCCCGACAACATCTCCCCTCTTAGAACCTCTTGACCAACGCATGGTCTTGCTACCAACTCATGTGTTCTTCTATCAACGCATAATATTCTCCCAATTAATCCTTACACACTCTTCTTTATGTCCTTTGAAGAGAAATTGAGTTCTCATCTGAATTTCTTGGCCCTATTTATAGGCGTCCAAGATTGCTCTAAGGCCGACATCTTCTACTTGGCTGCATGTCCAAGTCTTTCTTCCTCACACTATCAATGCAACTTTTGATCAATGCAAATTTGGGTGTCCTTCCCCTATATAGCCAATGCATGGGGCTTAATATTGCATGTCTCCTCATGCACCCACCTCAAATCCTTAAGGCTTAAGACTCCTTCCTAGCAAGACACATGTTTGATGACGTCTTCTATATGATCTCATCCTTCATATGTGTCCACAAACCCCTGGATGTTCAACACATAGTATGCCATCAGCGCATAGTTGGCCATCAACGCATAGTCTATAATCAACGCATAGTATAATCATCAATGCATAGTGGGTCATCAACGCATAGTACGCAATCAATACATAGCAATCCTTGGTTCACCTTGGTTTTCAACACAGCACCATCGCAACCCAACTTACTCAGTCATTGCAAGCCTTAACCATCGCAAGAGCCAACCACTATGCATCCAACCGAAGGCATCCCATGGCAAATGTACAAAGTATCCATCTTGCATGCCATCATCAACCTCCAACGCATAGCATGGTCACACGGCCTCGACATATAGGACTGTTGCTTAGCATCAACGCATAGCTCGCTCGCCATCGACGCATAGCTCGCTCAGCAGGATCGACGCATGGGTCGCTCGGCAGCATCGATGCATAGGACCCTTGGTCGCAAGGCATCGGTGCATGGGTCGCTCGGCCGCAAGGCATCGACGCATAGGATGCTTGACTGCATGGCACCCTCCAGCGCATGCCTGGCCCCGCATCCTCACACACCCTTGCGTCCCCATGCCCTTTGCACCGTCAACCCTCGTGCCATCCCAACCTTCCAACGCATCACTTTCAACTTTCTTCCTTCAGTCGTATGGACACATACCACCCTTTCAACGCATCTATCGCATCTAACGCATCCAACGCACCCAACGGATCCAACGCATCCATCTTCCAATGCATCCAACGCATAACAATGCCTAGTCCAACACTTAGCCAATTTTCTCCTTGGCTTCCAATGCATGACAACTCTTGGCAATGCCTCTTGCCAATATTTTGGCCAATCATGCATCCAACCTTACAAATGCATGGTTGCCTTTTTAACTTATGTGTTAATGTCTCCCAACTCTTAACGCATGGGTCCTTCTGACCTTACACTTAGCCAAATTTCATCAATTAAAGCTTAACTCAACACTACTCAAGGAAAATCTATTCAATACTTCGAAATTTCCTTCTCTTCAACATAGGATTTAACTTTCACTTAGTTAATTTCCTTAACCACCTGCTTAAGGAGGGAAAATGGAAATCCGGGTTTCACAGGTCCTTTGATTTGTATGGGTGAGAGTGGCTAGATCGTCGACTCAACAAGCCTACCATTTTGGGGATTCGTCTGATTGGGGAGTTAAGAACTCAACTACACACGATGGAATTCACTTCTTCCCCGAAGCAGGGATAAGTAGATAAATTGCTCCCTCAAGGGCTTATTGCGGGTCTTGAACAATGTGGCGCCACATCCTCTCTTGGCTTGAGAGGGGTTTAGTCATAGTGGGACTATGATTGTTCGTTAGAGGAATTAGTGGTAATTAAGGAGTTAGATGTAATTACAGGGGCAAAACGGTAATTTCACTCAGTTGTACTTACGAGCAATTTGTGAAGGATCATCGTACTATTGATTGATTATATCCAATGGACACAGAAATATATTTGTAGTGCGAAGAGTGCAGTTGTCAGTCTTTAGTGGAATGCCCGACAGTTAACGGATGGTGGATAAAGTAATTAAAGAGTTTAATTATTTATTCACGTACCGTTGGAGCTTCAAGCTATAGGTCCATAAGGTCCCCTTGGTAACTCAAAAGAATTTAGTTGAGAATCAGTTTTTGGGTTAATTTGAAATGTTCAAACTAATAAGAGGGAATTTAATTATATATGGTTCAATTATATATGATATAATTGATATAATGTATTTGATACATTATAGTTGGAGGAATAAATATTTTAATATAATTCAAATATATTATCTATGAATAAGATTCATAGTTTTTAAATTTAATATAAATATAATTTATATTAAATACATAAAATAGAGAAAAAAACTATAGTTTATATTGTATATGATACAATATTAAAACTATATATTATAAATATAATATGATAAGTTGGTTATCATATTTATTCATAATTATTAATTATTTGATAATTATCCCCTTTTTCTCTCTAACCACCATAGTGGGAAGCTAAGTGGTTTTGTGGCTTTTGGGATAAATAAAAATATGATTTTATTTTTTCCATTAATGGTGTGTTACACGATTGAAAGTCTTCTACACGAATAGTGAAGAGCCTATGCGATAGACTTTATACTTTAAACGATTGAAAGATTTTCCTATGCAATAGAAATTTTCTTCCTTCAATCGCCTTCCTCCTCTAAACCACAAACTCCTTCCTAACCAAATTAGCTAGAGCCCACCACTCATAAGTTCTCACACCATGAATACCAAGGTCACCAAGTGGTAGTGTCCTCTTCCTTTGGTTCAAGTTTGGTTGTTGTTCAAGGAGTTTGGTTGTTGTTCGAAGTGTTCGTGCAAGTTCGAGGGATTAATGCGAAGAAGAGTTCTTCAAAGGTATAATCTCTAAACTCTATTATTTAGTTCAAAAGCATGTTGTAATGTATGTTTTATACATAATTTGTATCGTTTACTGTAAAGTTTGTTTCAGTTTGTTTCAATCGAAATGGGATTTGGACTATCCGCTTCCGCTCAAAGGTTCTCTATAAAACGAGTTCCTTCAATTTGAGGCGTTAATGAATGGCAGGCATAGACATAGTTGCCTAAAACAAGGTGAGTGTGTGGTGGCTGGTGTATGCAATGACTGAGAGAGAAGGATTGGATGGACACTAGCCTGAGCGATGAGTAAAGCTAAGCCTATGCGTTGAAGTGAGGCTTAAACATCCAACTTAATCAATCGGTTAGTGGCCTAAATGGTGTGATTAATGCCTTAAGAAAAAGTTAGTGACCTAGATGTCACCCTAATAGGCCATCTAATCATGCAACCCTTAGTATAAAAGAAAGTTTGAAAAAAAAGAGCTCAGTTTATGCAAATTACTCGTGCAAAATGGGAAGAGTTATTGCCAAATAAAAGCTTGTTATGTGCTGAAAAGGATCCTAGGATGCTAAGAGGAAAATTCATATGGATTTGGGGTGAAAATTGAAGAATTCCACAAGTGTTCAAGGCTCTCGAATTGCTCGGGCAAGTTGGAAGAATCGAAGAATTTCAAACTCATCACAAGGAACCAAAGACTGAAATTTTAAGGTAAGATAGTAAAGATATTTAAGAATAAGTTCCTATAAGGAAATTTCATAAGATAATAACTGAAATTTAAGTTATTTAAGTTGGAAGTTGAAATTGGAGTTTTGATAGGATGAACAAGCAGACAGCTGCAATCCAAGCATAAGCAAACAGATGGCCACATAGCGAGCGCGCGATTGGTGAGGGTAGCGTTGGTGTTGGCAAGCATAGACCAAGGTGTGCGCGTAGGGTGAGCGTGAGGCTATGCATAATGGGTAAGGCACGCTAAGGGGTTACAATAATCGATGCCCATCGCATAGACAGAAAGCCGCATCCTAGCATTTGGAGAGTGCTCGTATGCATGCTACCACCCACCAATCTTGGCTCGAGGTAATTTGACTAAGTGTGGACGATGTGGCGAGGTAAGATAGGCATTTATGAATTGTGAGAAATTTCTAAGTGTCATATTAAACTTGAATATTAAATTAAGTCCAAAAGGGAGCTCGTAGTATTAACCCAAGGTACTCACCTTGTCACAGGGCAAAACACAAATAAGAAAAGCTTATAAGCCGTTGGGGAAAGCATAAGACAATGAGTGACTAGCTTTTATTAATCTAAGTTTGAATTGATTTTCATTAAGTTGTTTAAACGCATGCTTAGTTAAAAATTGAGAAGTGGTCGTATAGTAGGTGGGTGCATGGTTCCTATTCTTTTAAAGCCTTAAAGTCATGCCAATTTTAAGTATGCCTTTAATGAGTTTTACCATGAGTTTTCACTCAATATTTTTCCTAGTTTTATACCAAGTTTTTTACCTATATGTGTGAAACCATACAAGGAATTCATGAAGCATAATTGAAATTAAAAGTGACCATATATTAGTTGGCATTCAATGAGTTAAACCATTTTTCAATTATTTTCACGCTTGTAATGTATTTCTACTGGAGTGCCTATTACTTGAGAATGTTGAATCTTACTTAAATTAAGTTCTACAATATTTTACTAAGAAACACGATACTGAAGGTTTGAAGGTATCAGGGTCCCTTGATACCGAAGGGATGACGGTATCCAGGCATATGAGCAGCCTTTGGGGCTTGACCACGTGCATGTAGGTACTATATTATCAACGTTGATTGTATTGAGATTACTCTACATTAGCTAAGGAAATTGATGTTGAGCGGTCGAGCAAAAGGGCTCCCCTCAACTAAGGTTAGAAAATGATGGTTTTAAAAGATTTCATGGTTCTGTTGTTGGCTTTTTTACCTTTAATCTTAAATTAATTAATTAATTAATTAATATCTTGATGATAACAAATCTGATTTTATTTACTAAAAATTTTAGTGCTCGGATGAGTCCATTATGTAGAGCTCGAATTTATGGATCCAATGCAATTTGAATCACTGAAATCAGAGCTCAAACGAATAAGATAAAGCCGAAATAAGCTTAACAAAAAAATATTCATGTCAATGATATGGCGGCCAAATAAATCTATTAGACTCAATTAGAAGGTGGCATGTGGATGAATAGAGGAGTAAAACTTGGTGTGCTCTAGTTGGATTAAAAAAAGAAAATAAATTTTGATTTTTGCTTGATTTTAATTTAAATTAAAAACCAAAAGAATTTAAAATGAAAACAGGATTTAAAAAAATAAATATTAATATACATATATGACCGTTGGGTCATTTGATTAAAAGAAAAACTGAAAAGATAAAAATTATGCATGTTACCGTTGGAAGTGTTTTAAAATATATATATTTATTTATTTATTTTTACTTTTAATTTCAACCTTTAAATTTCATTTTACCTAGATCCAATGGCCCAAATTGATTTTAGTTTTCAACTTCTCTCACTCTTTTTAAATACTTCATCTTCTCCAAATTTGTGATAACAATTTTATATTATTTTTCAATCATTCATAACTCAAAGCCACCATTATTATTCTCTCTCTAAGTTTCAATTTTCTTCTTTTCATCTTATTCTTGAGAGAGATGTCTTATGTATTGTGGGGATTGATTTATTGTGATCAAAAGCTTGTAAATCTACTCTTCAAGAGAGTGTTTCTCATATTGTTCTTCATTTTCAAATGCATTGTAAGGGTTGCTCTTGATCCCTAAAAAGAGTGGTAGCAACAATTTGATTCTCAACCGTGGAAAGGATTGGGTTTGTTCTTGCACCCGAAAAAAGAACGTTGTAGCAGTTCACTCTCAGCCATGGAAAGAGTCAAAACTTCTAGTGAAGTACCCAAGAGGAGCTTGGGAAGTGGATGTAAGTCGGGTTGTGCCAAACCAGTATAAAATTGTCGGTGTCAATTTTTTTATCCCTCTCCTATTTAATTTTGTAATTAATTTTTTATTATAGTTTATTACATGAAATTAATTGCAATATTTTTTTTATTGAGGTTAATTGCTTATATTTGTTTACTTTGATCAGTAGTACTTTAATTTGCATATCTTTTACCAATCTTATTATTGAAATTAAATTGGGTGCTTGAAATTGTTAATGTCAATTTATTAATCATTTTGAAATGAATATATATATATATATAAATGTTTTGTTTAAATTGCTTGTTAGCAACAAGTTTGTTAATTTGCTTAATTAGAACAACATTAGTAAAAAGTTTTAATTAGTTTAAATAAACCCTGTTCACCCCCTCTAAAGTTGCCATACCGATCCTACATCTATTACACTTTGGGGGTGTTTGTTTTAATCTATTACATCTATTACCGATCGCTGAACGGGTATAATCAATATTTATTATAGTCTGTGGGTTATAATAGTTTATGTTTGGGGTGTAGATTATTTTAATCTGTGTTATAATAGTATTGTGTTTGGAGTGTAGGTTATTATAGTCTGTGATATAGTAGTCTGTGTTTGGTGTGCAGGTTATTATAGTTTGTGGTATAATATTCTGTGTTTTTTGTGCAGGTTATTATAATCAGAGTTATAATAATTTGTGTTTAGGGTGCAGATTATTATTATAGTCGGTTATAATAGTATGTAAATTAAATGCATATTATCTTAGTATGTATCACAATAGATTATACTTTTCCGTATATCAAATGAAAAAAAAATTAAATGAAATATCATATTTTCACAAACCTAAATAAAATTGTTTGTTCCACCAATTCGTATAAAATATGTTGAACGTTGCATTGTCCTCATTCCACCAATTTTAATCTTGTTTGACATATCAAACTTCGTGAGAATTCAACAAATACAATTCCATTCTTGTCAAAAGATATTAATCATTACCCAACACATTAATGTATGTAGAGATAGAGAAATTTCACAAACAGCAAAAAAAGAAAACCAAATCACATTCATGTCCATGAAATAGTACAGGGTGAAACATAAAAATATTATAAAGTACAAGCCATAATTTAGATATGTCCAAATTAAACATGGAAAAGCAAGTGATGAAAATAGTAAAGGAACTCTTAACGAAGAGCATCCATGAGCTCGTTCGGATCTTTCCGATTTCATTGTGACCGAAATACCACACACACATTCTAATAAACAGTTATGCAAATTACATTAATTAACGACATACTTTCATAAATAAAAGACAAGAGATTGAGTTCACATATCAGTTGAAGACTCTCTTCACTTCGAACTCAACCTAGTAGAAGCAACCTCTACGATCTTTATCGCCCAGCAAAACAGTCGGCTACGGTAGCATGATTGTCTACACGAACGGCAGCAACACGAACAAGTACGAGCAAGCAGGAGTGGGGACGACACCACCACTTAAAGCCCTTGGTATTCTCGGAGTAAGAATCCAAAGAGTGGTCTTTGTTGAATTTGGTAGAGGTAAGAGGAACGGGTTGATCGTGTAGAACGATAAGCAAGTGGGAGAGAAGTCTATCGTATAGCGGGGATGCTTATTGTTTAGAGAAAGCTACACGATCGTGTAGGTTTTACTAAGAAATTGTCTAGTAAGAGGTAAACGATCGATTAGAAAACACGACACACTAGATGATCGTTTAGAGAAAAGCATGCAATTATTTAGACGCGAGGTGTGCGATTGTTTAGAAAAAACAATAAACTAGGGCATAAAAGTCCAGTACAAGAAAATCTCCCACCTGCCCTAGTCCAGTCGCGGGCGATCCTATAGACCCATGCTCTGAAGGTGACCCTTAAACACTATAGCCGTGAGAGCCTTCTTAAATAGGTTAGCAACATTGTGCTTTGAAGCAATCTTCGTGATGATCACGTCCCCTCGATGCACTATCTCGCGGATCAGATGATACTTCCACTTTATGTGTTTGCCACACCTGTGACTCCTAGGCTCCTTGAAGTTCACCACTGCCTCACTATTATCACAATAGAGGGTAATGGGCCTAGACAAATCTGAAACAACTTCCAGTTCTGTCAAGAACTTCCTGAGCCAGACGGCTTCCTTAGCAGCTTTGTAAATCGCTATGTACTCCGCCTCCATAGTAGAGTCGGCAATGCACCTCTGTTTAGTGCTTTGCCATACTACAGCTCCTCTGTTAAGAGTAAAGACTGACCCTGAAGTAGACTTGCGAGAGTTCTTATCAGTCTGAAAGTCAGAATTCGTGTATCTAGTAAGGATCAAATCCATAGATCCATACACGAGCATGTAGTCTCTCGTTCTCCAAAGATACTTGAGGATATTCTTCATGACAGTCTAGTGACCCAGTCCTGGGTTAGACTAATACCTACTGACTATACCCATAGCGTAGGAGATGTCTAGATGAGTACAGAGCATCACGTATATCAAACTGCCAATGGCAGACGCATATGGGACCTGTCTCATCTCCTCAACCTCTTGAGGCATCTTAGGACACATGTCTTTAGACAAAGTGACTCCATGCCGAAACAGCACTAGGCCCCTCTTGGAGTCCTACATCGAGTACTTGAGCAACCGTCTAATCAACCATGAACAAACTTCTCCACGAACAAGTAACCTCCCAGACACCACCACTCAGTAACCTTGGTATTCTCGGAGTGAGAATCCAGGAGGTGTGGGCTCAGTTATAAATTTGGTAGAGGGTTGGAGGAAACTACAATCGTATTATACAATCAAGCAAGTGGGAGATGGATACTGTCTATCGTATAGATTATGGTGCTTGATCGGTACACGATTGTTTAGGAAAACAGGTTTGATCATTTACACGATCGTTTAGTGAAGCTTGCTTGCCACGCGGTCGTCTAGTAAAAAGCTACACAATCGTTTAGAGAATGATGCGTGTACACGATCGTTTAGACAAACATTTGATGGTTGTCGTGTAGACTTTCGTGAGCTAAACGATTAACAATGTACTTAATGAAGCAATCCTTTACAAAATGAAAACATTTTTCATTTTATCCTTCAATTATGAAAACAGAATATAACCTCCCACTTCACGAACGGTTAAAGGAGAAACCACCCACAATTATCTCAAAACTGTTTTAATTATAAAAAAATATATATATAATAACTAACCTATCATATTATATTTATAACCTATAGTTTTAATATCACATCATATGTAACATTTAAACCATAGTCCTTTTATCCTTTACTTGATATAAATCATATTTATATCAAAATCCTCCAATTAATGTATCTCATACATCATATCAATTATATCATATATAATTTAACTAGTTTAATCATATCATATATAATCAAATTCCCTCTTGTCAATTTGAACACTTCAAACTTACCCAAAAACTGATTCTCAACTTGAATTCATTGAGCTACCAAGAAGACCTTATGGACTTGAGCTTGAAGCTCCAACGGTACGTGAATAGCTAACTAAACTTTTTAGTTACGAGATCCACCACTCGTTAACAGTCGACACTCTACTAAAGACCGATAGCTGCACTCTTCTCACTACAGATAAATTTTTGTGTCCATCATATATAACCAATCAATAGTACGATAACCCTATTAGGGTTGATGCCCTAAAGTCTCGTGTCCTGTAGTTTATAAATAGCTTGTACGAATGCTTGTGTTGTTAATATATGATATTTACTTCACATCTTGTTTTTTTTGCTCAGTTACTTGTTTTATTTATATTACCATAAATCAATAAACATAAAATCCCTAGTTATCTTTATGTGACTCAAGCATGTATGTGGAGACATACAAGTGGATCATGTCTTGAGTGATAACCAAAATGGTCAGTAGTATATAGATAAAGAAGGGAAACCTTATCTTGGTAACGCTAGGGGCGCAACCCGCTTTGTGGAATGGTCACAAGTGTTGTGACTTGTCACAGATGATCTGATCACAAAGTATTAACGTCTCGTTATATAACACCGTTCATGATAGAGACTTCATTTCACTAGGATGACCATAGGTAACATGACTTCAATCCTGAGTGAGTTGGGAACTCTTGCCATTGAGGGCAGTCCTTTGATTTGTATGGGTGTGAGTGGCCAGGTCGCCGATTCAAACATACCATTTTGGGGATTCATCTGATTTGGGAGCTGGGAACTCAACTACACAAGATGGAATTCACTCCTTCCCCGAGGCAGGGTAGTAGATAGATGGCTCCCTTAAGGGCTGATTCCGGGGCTTGAATATGTGGTGCCATACACCTTCTCTTGGCTCGAGAGGTGTTCACACATAGTTGTACTATGTTGTATATTCATTGAGGAATTAGTGGTACTTAACGAGTGATGTAACTATAGGGTCATAACCGGTAATTTAGCCCAGTTGTACTTACGAGCATCTGTGAAAGGTCATCATACTCATGATTGGTTATATCCGATGGACACAGAAATATATCTTGTGGTAAGAAGAGTTCAGTTGTCGGTCTTTTAGTGAATGTCTGACAGTTAACGGATGGTGGATCTCATGGCTAAAGAGTTTAGTCAACTATTCACATACGTTGGAGCTTCAAGTTACAGGTCAATTAGGTCCCTGGGTAGCTTCGATAAAGTCAGAACCAGTATTTGGGTTAATTTGAAATGTTCAAATTGACAAGAGGAAGTTCGATTATATATGATATAATTGGATTGGTTTAATTATATATGATTAATTGGCACAATGTATGAGATACATTATGGAGGAAATTAGATATAAATGATTTATATCAAGTAGAGGAGAAAATACTATAGTAGATATGTGATATCAAACTATAGGATAAAAATATAATATGATTATATTTATTAATTAATTATATGATAATTAATCCTAATATCACGTTTGGACGTGGGTTAGTGGGCAACGTCAGTTATGGTAACCGATGGGTTAAAATGAAAAATATTTTCATTTTTGAATCGTGCAATCGATAATCCGTGTTTCGCTCAAAATATTTCGTGAAAGCGCGCTGGTGTTTTGTAAAACAATCGCTCGAGAGCCTATACGATAGTCGCGTCTCCGCCTAAACGATCATCCACCTCGCGCTAAATGATCGCATACTGTTTCCTACACGATCGGATAGCTTCTTTAAACGATCGTTCAGTAAATCCTACACGATCTTGTAGCTCCTCCTATGCGATAAGCACTTCTACTATGCGATAGCATTGTTTTCTCTCCCACTTGCTTATCGCCTACATGATTCGTATTTTCTCCGTCCTCTACCAAATTCACCAAAGCCCACCCTTTGAGTTTTCACTCCGAGAATACCTGGGGCTCATTAGTGGTGTTATCGTCCTCGTTGTGGTCGTGAGTTTGCGTTGTTCGTGCTGCTGCAGTCGATGTTCCCGCCAAGTGTTGGTAGATCACTTGGAGGTTTTCCGCTGTGTTGGAGTTCTGAAGTTTGAAGATAGTCTTCAACTGGTATGGAACTTTTTCCCTTTGTTAATTTGTTATTCGTAGCATGCCGATAATTAGATTTGTTTGCATAACTATATGTGTTGAATGTATATTGTTGTATTTCGGTCACTGTGAGATCGAAGCGATCCGAACACACTCATGGAACTCATCGATATGAGATCCTTCAAGTGGTATCAGAGCTAGGTTCTGATACTCCGATTTCATCTATTGCAACGAAATGAAATTTACATTCATGGTGGGTGCATTTTTACGTTGTTTAATTGTTAAATCTACTATGGATGTGCGAGATTAATGGATGTTTTCGGGATGATAAGCCTCGGTTTGATTTAAATCCTTTTACATTAGTGATTTTTTGTAAAGGTGATGCGTTATTTTATGATGTGGTTTTGTGGATGAAATGCGATGATGAAATTGCATTGAGCACTCAAGTTTTCTCAGCAGAACAAGTGTAAACTCCACTGAGTTTCCTGGTAAGTCCAGGGTCGAACTCAGGGACTTTGAAAAATAGGTTGCGATGGTAATTTTTAGGAAAACTTTACGGTAACTAAATAAATAAATAGTTGTTGAGGTTGTTGTTTGCGGTAATGAAAAATAAAAAAATGCAGGGGAGTTTGAAAAGAGCTGAATAAACAAAAGATGCGATGAATATGTAGTGAACAGGTTGAGAAAAGTTTCGGCTAAAACTTCTTAGAATGCGTTCATGTTATGCGATCATGCAACATGCATACAACAGTAAACCACCTCTCGGTGTGAATGCCATGGCTTCTAAGGGTAGAATGCATGCAATATATGCGATAAGCCTATAGGACCTACACATAAGCCTCTATTCTTATTTATGCGATGACAAAATGACACACACACAAATAAGGCGATCACATAATATCATTCCTATCTCTAGGATGCATGTGATGAAGGTTGACAAACAAAGCTTATCTCCAAGTCCCTATCTCTTGTTTATGCAGTTCTAATCTTGCTCTCTCGAGTCTAGATTCTAACCTAGCTCTCTCGAGTCTTAGGTTCTTTATTCAGACTCTCTCTCGAGTAGCTCTAAAGGGGTATTTGGCACAGGATAACACAAGATAATCGCAAGCAATGAACTTCCTAGGTCATGTTAGCGTAGTTTTTCTCAACCCATTCGACTAGTTTAGCTACTCATGCATGCAAAGAGAGTGAACAGATGTAGAATAAGAACTTCCATTGTATAAATATAAAGATGAAGTACAAAATAACAATGCAAGAATAGAATAAAGAGCCCGGTAGCAATCTCTTGCTGCCTAGGCTTTTACACTGTTTTTCTACTTGTGTTCAAAAGATAATCTCACTCTCGCGAGAGTCGGCCCGCTCTCTGCTTCTACCCTCAAGGTTCTCTCTCGAGTTGCCCTGAGCAATTTTCGGCGTCTTTACTCTTCTCTTGCTCCGCCTTAAAATAAAAAGGAAAAACTATGGACAAAGGCGTGCTAAGTTAACTGATGAATTTTCTAACTGGTGAACCCCTTTTCTGAAGGATGCCTTTGGTATTTATAGAGCTTCGGGGTGAAGGCGGCTTTTCTCTTATGATTTCTCAGATGAGATGGCTTTAATTCCCTGACTGATGCGCTGAATATTTGTCATCGAAAAGCTAAATGTACTTGTTATCATTAGTGGCTGTTAGCTTAATTCGGATTCGACCGTCATCAGCTTTCTGTCCCATCACGATTAATTATGCCTTTCACCCAGATGCGCTCACCAAGTTGCGGCAATCCTTCTTGAGCAAATGTTTACGAACACAATCACCGAAAAGTCTTGCGGTAATGCTGCGCTCGACCAATGATTTCCTATAATCGCAATTTTTGCCTTGCGTCAACGCATATTCTGCATAGAAACTCAAAAACCAACGTTTCTATGCGATGAACGCATGCGACCGCAATATTATGAATTTGATGCTTTTTGGACGTAATCTAACATATTTTATCAATGCAAGCCAGCATTGTTTAAGACTTTAGCACTATGATAACGTGCATTTCTGCCCGTTATTAAAAGGCCCCTACGTTTTTGGGCATTAATAATCATTAGCGAGTCTGTATTCAAAGTTTGTTTGAATTTGAGTCGTTCGTCGAAGAAGCAGATCTGTGCAAGCGTTGCATAAGAGTGGTACGCGATCTGGGCAATTGTTGCGGTTCTTTACGAAAGGAGGCGATTTAAGGTTGATCGCATTGTGCAGAAGATGTTCTATGCGATCGCTGTTGATCGCATCGTAAATATGAAGGAGTACGCGATCACTAATGAACGCATCGGTTAAACGATGGGGAATGCGATCAAGAGTTGGTCGCATCGGGTTGACAATCGAGTACACGATCGCTGAGTATCACATTGTGTAGACGATGAGATGCTCGCATATCGTTTAAAGCGCGCACGCTAGACGATCATTTAGGTTAGCAAGCTTCATCGCTTAGCAACTGACTAAACGATCGCTTAGTAAGCAAGGTAAATTGTTTACTTGTTGTCACACTACACGATCGCATGGGATGATCAGGGCTTCGCAGCCTCATCGTCTACACAATCGTTTACTAATGCTTCTATCGTTCTAGTGCACGCCTGAACGATCGTCTACCTTACAGAGTTTTGCTACAAGATTGAAGACTCCTGGTGATCAAGACCCAGTTCACCTGATGACCAGTTGCTCGATGAAAAAATGTAATAGATAGATTTTTTTCATTTCCGGTTTTTTGTAAAGGGCTATCCCGTCCATTAATCCTTTATTATATTACATGCGATGTATGTTTTTTATTATGTCATATGGTATGCACATATAGTAATAAATCCAACCTAGGTTATGCAAATGGTTTCATGCTCATCTCTTTATTGTTAATTGTTATAATTTAGAGAAGTATTGATTTATATATCGGTAAGAGGCATGCTCTAATGCATTCATATAATATAAGAGTTATATTTATGCATGCATAAAAGCATTGGACATACATCATCTTTATATTGATAATTATATATTAGGTTATAAGGGTGAAATGATTAACATGTTTGCTAGGTTGTTACATTGTTATATATAAAATTATATTATAGTAATGACAGGACCATTGCATGAAGGCATGACATATAGGTTAATTTATAAATGTATATAATAAAACGCCTGTTGTGCACAATGGTTTTTAGTGTTCCTTTCTTTTAAAAATTATTAAAGAGAAATTAGAACTAAAAGAATATAGAACGACATGCATGCTCACTTTAAGGTTTAATTTCTTGATTTTAAAGTGCTTAAAACTTGTATCACAATAGACCTAAGATAACCAGTGGCTTAATACGGATTAGCAACCCTAAGGCTTTAATCTTTTAATTAGTTTAATATGATTAAATTGGCTAATAAAAGGTTAGTGTACAAAATCATATCTATTAAGGGACCTTTTGTCTTAAGGCGGGTTCTGGCTAGGTTGGGTATTTAATGTGACGGGAAACGTACACCTCCTACCTGGGGACTACCGTGGAAGGTTGAATTAGATAGATGTTGATGCATGCAGCAAGTTAAGGAATAGATCCATTAAAGTGTTTAAATGTGACTACTTGAACTTGTTCATATTTCATAGACAAACGTTGTTTATGAGCAGAGTTTAAAAAGACGACTTAGACTAAAATTAGTAGTTGGATTGTCTAGGTTAATGAATCCCTAGGTAGAACATTCAGTGGGAGGCACTTGAGGCATAAGATGCTTCACTTAAACCTTTCACATTTCTTCTAAATAGTCCACACCGTGAGATATATCCTCGGCCATGCGGCACCTTTGGCGTGTCCCCCAACGGATGGTGTTTGGGTAGGTCAATATCAAGGTGGATGGAGAGAGTGTTCATAGTAAGTGGGAGCAGGAAGTGCAACAGCATATCCCCTGGTCTCCCTCGTTAGGTTGAATAACGTTACTGCGCATCGCCTCGAGGCACCCTGGGAGTATCCCCCTAAAGGATGGCAGTTTTGCGCGTTTCTTTATTCGATCTCCTGTAAGAGAATAAGGTAACTTAGTCTCTTGTCCTAATCTGTCTCTTCCCTATGGTAGTCTCTTGCCTAATCTGTCTCTTCCCTATGGTAAGCGCATTAAGGTGGGACTCTAGCATCGAAAGCGAGGGATTACACTTACGCGAAATAGTTAAAGGTTAACGATTCTGGACCGAAAAATGGTGGCTGTTAGGTTCAGTTCCAAGAGTTGGTTCTGCCTAATGGTTGAGAATGTCTCATCCCAGTGAAGGGACAACTGATCACCCCACCGGTGGCATTTGTCATGCCTCACTGGGGCATCATTGCAAAATAGAAGTCTATAAATTAGGGTACTTGAAACTGCTTTGCAAAACTGATTGGTTTAAAAGTGGTTTAGCAAATTCTAATAAAGTTTTGTTCATATTTTCAGCAACATTTTCAAATGGCATTAGCCACATTATCGTTGTTAAACGCCGAAAAACTTATTGGCGATAATTTCGCAACATGGAAACATATGATCACGACGATCCTAATCATCGAGGATCTCATGTTTGCTCTCACGGAGGCTTGTCCTCCTATTCTAGCTCCGAATGTTGCTCGAAATGTTCGGGAGGCATACGAGCGATGGACAAGAGCAAATGAGAAGGCCCGAGCCTACATCTTGGCAATTCTTTCTGAAGTCTTGGCCAAGAAACATGAGCCTATGGTCTCAGCGCGTGATATCACGGAGTCCCTGCGGGGGATGTTTGGACAACTGACTGAACAACTTATGCATGAGGCTTTTAAATACATATTCAACTCCAAAATGGAAGAAGGCACCTCTGTTCGTGAACATGTGCTTAACATGATGGTCCACTTCAATGTGGCGAAGTTGAATAGGTCTACCATCGATGAAGGCAACCAGGTTAGCATAATCATGCATTCTTTGCTAGAGAGCTTCCTGTACTTTGTTAGTAATGTGATTCTTAACAAAGTGAAGTATAACTTTACAACTCTCCTCAACGAGTTGCAGACATACCAATCTTTACTGAAAAGTAAGGAGAGACAGAAGGGTGAGGCAAATGTTGCTTCATCCTCTAAGACATTCTATAGAGGTTCGACCTCAGGAACGAAGTCTGCACCTTCTAATTCTAACTCTGCAAAGGGGAAGAAGAAGAAGGGTGGTAAGGGTAAAGGGAAGGCACCTGCTAACCCACCGCCTGTCGCCCCAAAGAGGCGTCCACGGGTTGCTAAAGAAAAGTGTTTCCACTGTAACCAAGATGAACACTAAAAGAGGAACTGTCCTCGGTATCTGAAAGAGAAGAAAGCAGCCAAGGCTAAGGCCAAGGCGGATAAAGGTAAATGTGATTTACTTGTGCATGAAACTTGTTTAGTGGAGAATGATGATTCTGCCTGGATAATTGATTCAGGTGCCACTAATCATATTTGTTCTTCTTTTCAGGGGATTAGATCTTGGCGACAGCTGAAGGTTGGTGAGATGACGATGCGAGTACGCACTGGGCACGTCGTCTCAGCTATGGCAGTGGGAGGAGTCCAGTTAGCTTTACAGAATAGGTTTCTTGTTTTAAATGATGTATATATTGTTCTTGAACTAAAAATGAACCTTATTTCTGTAAAGTGTTTATTGCAATGTAAATATACTGTCTCTTTTAATTTGAATAAAGCGTTTATTCATAAAGATGGTGTTTTTATTTGCACAGCAAATCTGGAATCGAATTTACATGTGCTAAGGCCGTTAGCCATTAATTCCCTCCATAATACTGAAATTTTCAGAACTACCATAACTCAATCAAAACGTCGAAGAATTTCTTCAAAAATAAACGCCCAACTTTGGCATCTACGTTTAGGGCACATCAATCCCAATAGTATTAAGAGATTGGTGAAGAATGGACTTCTAAGTGAGTTAGAAGAAAATTCTTTACGTGTGTGCGAATCTTGCCTTGAGGGTAAGATGACTAAACAACCTTTTACTGGAAAAGGTTATAGAGCCAAGTAGCCTCTTGAGTTAGTACATTCTGACCTTTTTGGTCCTATGAATGTACGAGCCCGAGGTGGGTATGAGTATTTTATCAGTTTTACTGATGATTACTCCAGATACAGGTATGTTTATCTTATGCAACGGAAGTCTGAATCCTTTGAAAATTTCAAAGAGTTCAAGGCTGAAGTTGAAAATGCATTAGATAGACGGATTAAAACACTTCGATCGGATCGAGGTGGAGAGTTTTTGGACTCGGCATTTCAGGACTATTTGATAGAACATGGAATTATTTCCCAACTCTCAGCGATAGGTACACCTCAGCAGAATGGTGTAGCGGAAAGGAGAAATATGACCTTGTTAGATATGGTTCACTCGATGATGAGTTATGCTTCATTACCAAACTCGTTTTGGGGTTTCGCAGTGGAGACTGCGGTGTACATACTCAACTATGTTTCTGTCTCTTATACACATCTAGATGTGTATAAGAGACAGACCGTTGGTTGTATGAAAATTAACTCAGAAATACAATAATTATGAATTAACGCAATTACACCCACTAACATCGTCAAGATTGTAGAAGAGGATATTTTTACTCTGTTTTGTAGGAAACCAAGTCACCGCTTGCGATCAAGGCTCAACGAGAAACTGAACAACGCATCTCTATTACATTGCACCCGTCAATCAACAATGAAGAGACGATTAACGCAATGACAGCGCAATGCGACAGTCGATCCTGAGCTGAATTTCAACCACATGTAGTAATAAAAACAACATCGCATGCAAGCAACCGATCGAAAGATGCAAATAAGCAACGCAAAGGCAGAGGATTGTGACACATGTACAACTAACCGTTGTGCAGATTTGAAGGTCTGATTTCATAATAGAAGAATATTTATTCCTCCATCTTCGAAATTTCCATAACAAGAAGTGGGGTGCACAGCCAAGAGTCAAAGCTTTTCACCTATAAATATCCCCATAGAATTCACAGAAGATATACAGGATACGGGTATAATTGATACGAGGGCTAAGTGCTGCTAAATTACTGAGAAAGAGGCTGAGCTGAGTATTGAATGGAAGAAACCTGGGAAGAAAAGAGAAAAGGCCGAGAGGTGATTCTCAGTGCTATTCTGCCAGATCCCCACCGTGAAGCTCTATACTTAGATCCCTGCTACTGGTTGAGCAAGCCTGAGAGGGAAGCTCATCCGCCCACACGATCCATCCATATTGGCAAGGAAATCTCCATCCAGATCGGTGCTAAGACGTTGGCCTTTTTTTTTATTTTTTTCCAACTCTATTCGTCACTGTATTTCATCTTCTTAATCTCTTCATTCACAAATCATGTATCAGACGCTGAATAGAAATATTGAATGCCTCAATCGATTTCATATCCCTTTTTCTGTCTATTTTCGTTCCTCCGATTATCGCTTTCTTCATAAATTCTTCTTAATCCCTTGGTAATTAATATGAATTAAACAAGTAACATACTCTGTGCTAAAGAAATAAGAACGTTTAGCTAAAGCATGCTAGACGGCATCTTCACCTGTGAGAGCAGAAGTGAAGATGCCATTCTGCGAGAGAAGGTTAGAAGAATGTGTTAACTAAAGCAAGAAGTACTTCTAGATATGGAAGTAACCTTGCGTTCATTACGTTTGTCCCTGTTTCACCACAGAGATGTGGAAGCGCGACCGATCACCGAGAGGTGTACATCAAGGGAAAGCGGAACCGTACTTATACCTTTAACGCAATTAGGAAACTTACGGTGTTTGTATTAATTATCTTTTCTGTTTCTGCTTCGTACATAATACTTGTCCCCACAATACACGATCTTTTCATAATCTTCACAATCAGCCTTGATCTCAGTATCTTGTATCATGAAACCTGTATTTTGTATCATTTTAGCTTAGATTTACTTTAACGCAATTTACTTTAATGCAATTTATTTTATTATCGCATCTTTACCGCTTTACTTTATTTTATCGCATGTTTATATTCTTGTACACAAAAACTTTTATTAATTGAAAACCTCTGGTCGCATGTATCACAAGCATAACGCAATAACCTCAAACAGTCCCTGTGTTCGACCTCGGATCACATCGAGAAACTTGCAATGAAATTATACTTAGTTTCAGTGCAAGGAAACTTGTGACAATGCACAGCATACTACAAGAACATTGTTAATTAACGCATATCTAGAAGTAGTATCACATGGACATGAACCTTGCGTGCATCACCATCATTTCATCACAGTGCATGCATAAGAAGGAAGCTAAATTTTGTGTTACAAGTTTATGGCACCGTTGCCGGGGATTAGTTAACGATTTATTGTTTGAGTACGTTTATGGTATTTTGCAGGACAGATCTCTTTGTACAGGCTGTTCAACGCGAAGAGTAGTCTGACGGCTTATGAGTGCTGGAGTGATCCAGAAATTCTAAGTGAACCCAGAGATCAAGTGTATTATTCGCGCAAGAGTTCATCAGGGCCAAATTAAGTGGTGAACGCATGGCTAATAATAACGAGGCTCCCGCAAGGAATCAAAGGGAAAATGGGCCAGTGCAAGGCCCCATATTTCTTGCTACTAATCATGACGTCCCAATGAGAGATTATGCGACACCGGATTTTTACAACTTCTCAACAGGAATCTTAAGACCAACGGTTGAGGAGAATGTAAGCTTTGAAATCAGACCAATCATGTTGCAGATGATTCAGAATATGGGTCAATTTGGAGGATTACAAGGAGAAGACCCACATGCGCATTTGACGAATTTTGTAGACATGTGCAGCGCATTCTATGCCTGATGTAACTCAAGAAGACTTAGGTTGTATCTTTTCCCGTACACACTGCGGGATAAGCAAAAAGGTGGGCTCAGTCATTAGAAGCCGAATGAGATAAAAGCATGGGAACAGTTGTTGATAGGTTATGAACAGATTCTTCCTCAGCAGTAACGCAAGCAGACAGAGGGATTGTTTAAATTTGAGCAAAAAGGTTATGAAACCTTGAGCACCGCTGGGTGCGTTTGATAGTTAGTGAAAGTTATCCGCATATCGGGGTTCCGATAGTATTCTGATGAAATTATTACAATGGCTTAGACCAATAACGCAAGCAGTTGCCAATGTCGTTGCAGAAGGAAGATTAATGAACAGATCATATACAGAAGCAAAGATATCTTGGATCGCATCTCGTGACATTCTGATGAGTGGATCGATACCGGCTTGAAGTAAGAGGTCTAGAGCTAGAAGCAGTAGAAAATGTCGATGTGTCAACTGATGCGATGAGCGCGCTGGTCAATCAACATGACACAGTGACTTCACTTCTCTAGACGATGGCTAATCAACAAAAAACTCTCAGTCAAGGATCAGCACAAGTTAATACGGTGACTCATGTGGCCGCAATGAATTGCATCCAATGTGGGGAGGGACATCCAGTAGAAGTCTGCCCATAGAACAACCCGTATATTATATCTATGATGAATCGTTTGGCAGCATCTATAACCCTGGTGGGTGGGATCACCAAACTTCAAGTTGAGATGGGAATCACAACCAGGAGAGCCATAGTTTCTATCAGAACAATTATCAAGGGGATAGAGACAACCCTCTGGTCTTCATTACTCCCGACTATAACACAGGTAATTCTCAAGGTATACCACCTTGTGACCAACCGTTCTTATATGATACCTCTTGCAGCACCTCGTGTGAACCCCGAATCCTAATTTCTCTACTTGAGTATGTTCCCTACTAAGACTAGTGTGATGAGTAGGTTGATGTGGAAACTAGTGTGGAATGTATAGGAAAAAGTGAAGATTTGAAGAAAAGAGGAAATTTGGAAGTTTAACTCTTGGGGAAAATTTGGAAAATTTGACTAAGTATAGAATTTTGTGTGGGGTGCGTTGGAAAGGACCAATGTGTTGGAAGGGTGTGTTGGATGATGGATGCATTGGATGTGTTGGATTATGGATGCGTTGGATGCGTTAAATGATGGATGTGTTGGATGCGTTGGATGCGTAGGTGAAGGAAGGAAAATAGAAGTGAGGCATTAGGATGGCACGAGGGCTGGAGGGTGGCATGTGTTGAGCAACCTCGGCCAAATGCTCAGCCATGCATCGAGCAGCCTCAGCCAGCGCCCATGCAATGCAACGAGAGGCCTCGGCCAACACCCAGGCCATACATCGAGCAGCCTCGTCCAGCACCCATGCCATGCGTCGAGTAGCCTCATCCAGACGTCCTACCAATGCGTCGAGCGGCCACGTCCTTGCGTTGAGCACACTGCTGAGCGGCCACGCTCATGCACTGAGAGCCATGTTGAGCAGCCATGTCGTGCGTCAAGGTGCCCTGCCATGCAG
>NC_052357.1:71953865-71961395 GCF_009727055.1 Benincasa hispida | reverse complement strand
GTATCGTCAGCCTAAGCCGCGCAGTTCCATTAAAAGAACAGCCGAAGCGATGGAAGCGAGCGATGGCCAGAACACAAGCCGTAACGCCCAATAATTAGTATAAGAATGCGTTATAAGAACCATGCCCATATGTGCCCTAAGCCACCCGCCAAGGCATCAAGGCTACCTCGCACAGCCCATTCAAGCCACACGCCCATCGTTAATGAGCGTCAAGTCGGAGCCAACACAATCCATCGTCGAGCGGCCCAGCCGGCAGCAGCGCGCCTAATTGCATTTGGTGTGCCCAGCACCATTGCGCCTCATGACATAGGCAAGCCGTTGCGATGTGGGCTCAATGACGTCGAGAGAATGGACGGTCACCCTACGCCGGTCTTTAGGTGATTGGTTATGTTTCTATGTGATGGTTTAAGTGTTTTAATTTTATAATGATGAAATCGTGAATAAAATTTTGGCTTTTTCTTAATGCGGATGTTAATATGTAATTAAAAAATTAAGTGATCTAAAGAGCTCTGAAAATTTGAGCTAATCTAAGTAAACAAACGTATTTCCAAATTTGAGTTTATGAATTGCAAAGTTATCTTACCTCGGCATACGAGGTTGAGGGTCAACATAAACAGTTCAGTCATATTTACTCAATTTTGTGTCCTTCATTTTAAAGGTTTGAGGAAAAGCCTTATATAATAAAAAGAGGTACCGTGAAAATTTAAATCAAAGAAAAATTTGGGAAGATGAGCCTTAAGGATTTGAGGCATAAGGTGGAACAATCATATAGTTGGATGTGTCGGAACCGTAGTGGGTTTTCATTTCGCATTGGCAACCATAAGGAAAGTAAGACACTTAGTCATATTGCGAATCATTTTTTTGTTAATGTATAGGTGGATTTAATATACATTTCCCACCAACATTGCATTGATGAGCTCTTAATCACCGGTGAGAAAGAGATACTTGGTAAGCCATTGCAGCGCCAAGTATGCAGTGGTCGTCAAACTCGTAAAATGGTTTAGGATGACCTATAAATAAGATGCCCACATCTAATTTTTAAGAATACAATTCAGAAATAACTGTAAACTGCAGAAATAGTGAGTGAGAGAAGAAGTGGTGGTACAAAAGTGTCAAGATCTAATTATAGAGATGGATTACAAAACGGAAAGAGCATTGCGTTTAGCAGTGAATGTGAATTTGTAAATATCTTCAAAGTTTGTGTACTTAAAATAGCCAAATTTCCATAAGGGAGAATTTCATGCAAGTTGATTTTGTTGGGTTATTGAGCGGTTTTAGTCACCCATAGAGGAACATTGGAACAGAGAAGTTCGAGAGGACGAATCAACTTGGAACTTAGGCTGTTTAATCATTCACTCTCATGGATTTCTTCACATATTTATCAGTTTATAGGTAGTGATTGTTGTTTTATCTATTTAGTTAGGTTTATCGGTTGTTTTTTGTATTTTTCGAGTTCTCAATTTTATTGGAGATGTGATTGTCTTGGTTTTGTATAGTGTATTTTCTTATCGAATGGTTATTATCTTGTTTTCTATTTTTTCCTCCATCCGAAATTCTCTTCTTTTTTTTTTTTTTATTTGTAATTATTTTTTGTTTTTTTTCAAATAACTTTTTAACTTTTTCATAAATTATTAGTGTTAATGTTAGTATTTATTTAGTTTACTTTTTTTTTTTTTTTTTGATTTCTTATTTTATTATGTTTCCTTTTTATGTTGTTTTTTTTGCATTTTGTTCTATTCTTCTCTATCTCATCCATATATATATCTTCTCCTACACAACTACTATTATCATTACTCCACACTGAGACACACGTGCGTGTTATACGAGTTTAGTTAAAAAAATCATATTCTCTTCATTTAATGCAAACAATATTTAACTATGGATCAGTTAGGATTCAATTAATATTTGAATATATATAAAGCCGAGATTCTAATAAGCCCTATACCTTTTTGTAAATCTCATTCGAATCAGGTATAAATATAAAACTTTATAATATTGTTCATATACATTATATTATATCTTATAATAATAATTGTCTCTTTATATATTTAAACAATTCATTAATCAAATTAATGTTTTTCTTACAAGGGTAGGGCTGCCCTTCTAGATACGAACTATATCCCAACACATAAAAGAGCCTAACATGAGAAGGGCTTTGGACCCTATAGTTTAAAGTCCAATGGTATTAGCGAATAATGTAATCAAACTCTTTGGATTTAAAATTAGATCAAACTTTCATTAACATGTTCGAATCACTCCACAAAAAGAACCAGCTAATCGAAGCAGGGATCGGCGTGCGCTAGAAACCGCTCTTTTGTAACTATGATATATTTATATGTTTTTTGATATAACTAATGCATCGACTATTCAGCTGAAGAGGAAAGACAGAAAAAGTTGGGTAATGGCTGCTCGAAATCAGCTTGGGGTAAGAATACCAGTCTTGAGGGATTTCCTGTGATACTAGGGCCAAATTATCATTTTGCCTCTATAGTTTACATCTAACTTCTTTTTCTTAAAGTAACTCTCACTGGCTCCTCTAATAAACAATAAGTTATAGGTCCACTATAACCCTCATTAAGCCCCTCATAGGGCCAAAGGAGAGGGTGTAGCGTCACATTATTCATTATATCAGAATTTAGCCCTTAAGAGCAATTTCGTTACTGTTCTTTGACTATAAGAGGAGTGAATTTCTTCTTGTGTAAGTTTGTGTTCCCAGCTCCTTAAATCAGAAAGCCTCAAAATGGTAAGCATATTGAGTCGGTGGAAACTAGCTACGTCTCACTCCATGAAAAATCAAATGACCGCTTTCAATACGCAGTAACTCCGTAAGGATTCAAGGTTAAGTCACCTATGATTATCTTGGTGAAAGTAATCTCCACTAATAACAGTTTTATATAGGCAGAAATTTCTATCATTTGTGGTCCGATCTTATAACAACTCCTTTTTGTATACCCGGCCAAACCACGAAGATTCTAAAAAGATACTTCACAACTTTTACTTTAGGATAAGCTTCACTGAGCAGACATTTATTGATCGACATATTTTTGTAGAAGGAAGTAATTCAACTCATAAGTAAATAAGAGGAGTTTCATCAGGATACCTGATCAGAATTGAAGAAATATTTAATAGCTCTTAAAACGCTTGTAATTTGGGATATTCTAAAGACATTACATTTGTAACAAACTATAAAAGTAGGTTGTAATCGTAGTGGTCAACAAGGATAAGGTACCACAACTTAACAATCTAAACAATGAATTCATATTGTTATGTCTCTGTATATACAGTTTAAGTCATATAAGAAGATAAGTCTGAATCTTAAGTTTAAATGATAACTACATAAGTTTCATAAAACTAAATCAAACATCTGATTCAACTAATGTTTAGGCTAAAAGACTAAAAATATACGTTTTTGAATGTTAGAGTATCAAAATAGAACAATGATTCAATGTTCAGGAGGACTAAATAGTATTTAACATTTTTCTCACTTCAATGGAATAACTTCAATTTTTTAAACAATTTCAAATTAGTTTTTATATACAAATTAAAGTTAAAATCTAAAAATAAGAATTTTTCCACAGATAAAATGTAAACTAATACAGAAATAGTAAAAATATAAACTAACTGATAGATATGGATAGACTTCTATTAGTGTCTATCAGTGATAGACTTCTATGGTCTATCACTCTCCTAATTCAGCTTTATTAGCCTTCCATACAAGAAGATTAAAATTGTGTTATTTTGTGTTAATAGTTTCCTATTTTATTTTAAATCCCTCTAAATCGAAATATACAAAAAATTAATGTTGTTTTTTAAAAAATTAAAATATCCACAACTCGGATTAGGGGTGTATTATTTTTTAAGTGGATAACGTCGTATGAAATGATGTGTGTATAAGAGATGTATGTTAGAAGAGAAATTTGACCAATCAAATTTTACCCTACGCCATCGACACAAAGCCAATTGTTAATGAATTTAGGGTCATTAAGAACTATTGTGTCGCTGAATTAATTTGGAGAAGTAAAGCGACACTAAAAAAAAGTCACATGTCCCCTTTTCTTTCTGACCATTTGATCACAATGATAGGACTGATTAAATTACAGTTAGTTAAGTTTGGAGCCAATGTCATTAAATTTGGTTAAGAAGTCTGGAGGGCTAAAATCATCAATAAATTGATCAGACCAAATAAATTAAAAGTCATTAAGGCCCATAAATTTAGGTCCCAATTCAAGCCTATGGTGGAATTGGGGGCAAAAGAAAAGACTAGATTCCAAGTTCAACTTTAACAAGGCCAAAAAGAACTAGACCCATAGCCCAATGTAAGGCCCTAGGAAAAAACTCCTATAATAGAGGTCTTACCTTTTGATTGAGTAAAGGTTGGAAGAATCTAAGCTCCGAAGTTTGAAGATCAAAGTTTTAAAGATTGAAGCTCTGAAGAACACTAATCTTCCAAAACTTCTAAAGATTTAGACTGAAAGTTTGGAGCGATATTAAATGTAACTCTCCTGAAGCTTTCAGATCAAAAGATTAAGTTCTAGAGTATAACTCATTTGAACATTTGAATATGAAGTTCCAAAGATCAAAGCTTCTTCTTCCTTCTAAATATCTAAGAGTAAAGTTCAAGTAATTCTAGAGAGATTCAAACTCATCTAAAACCTCTTTGAAGTCAAGCCCAAATTCCCGGCTGAGATAATCTGAAGCAGTAAGTTGAGACTTCAGAAGAAATTTTAGAGCGAATTCAGAAAGTAAAACTCTCTAACTCTTGAGAACAGCTCACAAACAATCGAGGTAAATCGAACATCTGAGACAATGTCACGGATGAACCAGAAGTAGGGGGTCTCTTCAGTTTCATTGCAGCTAGCGCAGACTAGTAAGCTGAAGAAGCCTTTCAAAATAAATCACATCGAGAAATAAGCTGCAAGCCCCGAGAACAAATCTCAATAAGGTTCAGAACTATGAGAAATCTAAGTTGTAATTTGAATCTGGATTCTAGGGGTGAAAAGGGAGCCCGACGCAGAAAAGGGAGCTACTAGAGTGAAAAGCTCCTAAGCAATCAAGGTGAGTGGCTAAAACGTTTTGACTAAAACATTTGCTTAAAATGTTTGATTACAATGTGTTATAGAAAACATGTTTTAAAGAAGATTATTCTCATGCCAGCTAGTTTTACAAAGTGAATTCCAAGCAAACCATGAGTTATGTTTTAAACGTATGCATGTGTGAGAAATTGTTGAAAAGCGATAAGTGTTAAATATACTCAGCATGCGTTAGTACCTTTAAAGCCATGTTTTTATATGTGTTATACTTTACATGCTTTAAAGATAGAAAGTCATTTATGACTAGTTTTATTTAAAACGCGACACCGAAGGACATTTGAGAAGGTATCCGCCCAACTAGATACTGAAGGACATTTGAGAAGGTATCTACTGGTACTAAAGAATGTTTGAGAAGGTACCAAACCAATCAGATACTGAAGGACGTTTGAGAAGGTATCTGAACAGAAGTACCTAAAGTATGACAGTACTTAGTATGGCCACGTGCAAGTAGGTAGTTAGAGTCAGAGATTGAGCAAAAGGATTCTCTCTTGACTAGCAGTTGGTGTTAGGATTGTTTTATCCACAGTAAGGTTATTCTCAACTGAGAAACAGTTTTACTGTTTTATGACTAAAACAGCTTTATATGCTTTATGCTTGGAAAATGTTTACACTGTAGTACAAGTACTGTAAAAGCTTATGTTTCAGTTTCAACTCTTATTTGAGATTTTGCATGAGAATTAATTTTCTTTCTTAAGTCACTCACTGGGCGTAAGCTCACCCCGTTTTCAAATGTTCCCCCTCCCCCCAGGTAGCGGTCAAATCCTCTAAAGATAGCTCTGCATCTATTCTGCCACTAAAGGAATAAGAGATTTATAACCCGTCGGTTTAGGTGATTACTGTTAATATTGTACACATGTTACTGTCGTTCATATAGGGACTAGGGTTTGTGGGTTTTGGGACTTGTGAATCTAGTGTTGTAATGACTCTAAATATGTTATGTTTCTAAATTAATAAATTATGAGCCTAAAGACATTCCGTTGTATATAAATTATATCTTGGTATCAGAGTTATTCCACAAGAGTTATTAGGCAGTAAGTGTCACCAAAGGGTTGATAACTACTGCAGTCATGCCCTTCTCTAGGCTAAGAGTATGGTCTGGGGCGGGGTGTGACACCTCGTGTCTGGAATCATCATTAAAACATTTCATTGAAAAGAGCGAGGCAATGAGGCAATGAGGCAATGAGACATTTACATCTGTGTTAAGGTAATCAGCTAAGTTTAGCTAAAGCATGCACGATGGCATCTTCACCTGTTAGAGTAGAAGTGAAGATGTTATTTTGCCTATCGAGAGAAGGTTGGAAGAATGGTTAACTAAAGCGAGAAGTATTTCCAAAGATGGAAACAACCTTGCGTTCATTACGTTCATCAATGTTTCACTATAGAAGTATGGGAACGCGACCGATCACTGAAAGGTGTACGCCAAGGGAAAGCGGAACCTTAGTTGCGTCCTTAACGAGATTAACGAACTTGCGATGTCCTTTCTCTCTACTCATTCTCTTTCTGCTTCATTCATAAGACTTGCCATCGCATTCATTAGATTCTTTTGTACAACTTCACAGCCAGTCCTCACACTGTATCATAATAGTTTAGACATTTATTTTATCAACGCATTTATTTTATTTACAACGCAATTTTACTTTCAGCGCAATTTACATTTCTGTCAAACCAAATTCTTTATGCTTTATGAAAACCAGTCGCATTTACCACATTAGTATCGCATCTAAACGACAACAATCCCCGTGTTCGACCTCAGGTCATTCTGAGAAACCTACGTTGAATTATACTTGGTTCCAGCGCAAGGAAACTTGTGACACGCACTACATCATCGTATACTACGAAGTATATTATCATCAATGCATACACTTAGAACGTAGTATCACAAAATATCTTTATCGCAAAGAACTTGAACGCATAGCACATCATCAATTTCAATTTCATTCATAAACCATGTGTTAGAGTTAGATAAAGAAAGAACATTATAAAATTTAGTCATCAAGTTTATGGCTTCATCATTATCCATATGCTTAAAGATTAAAATTTTTGTTACAAGTTTATGGCGCCGTTGCCGGGGACATGAACTTGCATTACTTTCATCCATCAGTAGTGTGCATAAGCGATACAAAACATACACAGCATAACATTCCATTTTTATCCTCACAAGTTTATGGCACCGTTGCCGGGGACTGGTAACGGTTTAATGTTGAATATTCTTGTGGTATTTTGCAGGACAGATCTCTACTGTACTGTCTGTTTATCGCAAAGAGTAGGCTGACGGTTTATAAGTACTGGAACTGATCCAGAATTCGAAGCTGACCCAGAGATCGAGCGTATTTTTTGCGCAAGGGCTCGCCCAAAATTTCAAGACCAATGGTTGAGAAGAATGCACGCTTCGAAATTAAGCCGGTCATGCATCAGATGATCCAAAACACGAGGCAGTTTG
>NC_052357.1:71934446-71952430 GCF_009727055.1 Benincasa hispida | reverse complement strand
CCAGCACCATGCACCCATGCCAAGCAAGACGTGCGAGTGAGCCATGCGTCGAGGATGGATGGTCACCCTATGCATTGGTGATGGTTAGCTCCTTATGATGGCTAAGTTGAATTGTAATGATTGTGAATTGGCTTGCTATGCGTTGAGTAGAGGCTATGTGTTGTTTATGGACTAGGCGTTGAGCATCCAAGAGGTGGACACATACAAGGGGGAAGTCACATAGAAAACGTCATCAAAACCATGTGTCTTCTTGGGAGGAAAGCCCAGCCTAAATAATTTGAGGTGGTGGCATCAGATTGGAGGCTCATGCATTGGCAACATGGCAGTAAGATACTTAGCATGCGATGATCACAGCATTGCGTTGATGAGGGGAGAAGGAGACACTTGGCCATGCAGCCAAGTAGGTGGTGTCAACTCCGGAGAAGGTTTGGACGCCTATAAATAGAGCCATGAGACTTCATTTTTAGATCACAATTCAGAAATACCGTAAAAAGAGTAGGAGAGTGGAGCAAACCTTGCGTTGGAGCCAAATCCATGCGTTAATCATAGAGGATGCATTGGACAGAGAAGTCTGAAGAGGACGCATCAACTTGGGATGAAGAGTTCTCCCAATTTACTCATGCATTTGGAGTGATTCCAAAGCCACTTGAAATCTTTGAAAGTATAGTTTTCAGGGTAGGCCTTCCTGAAGAAAATCTCGAAGGGATCAGGCTGAAAACTGAGAGGAAGACAGAAGGGTCAAGCTGTCGGATAAGCTTGAGCCAGTCTTGAGGATTCTGTGATTTTGGCTAAACCACGAGGAGTTATGAGCTCCAATTTTAGGGTAAGCTTCCTGAGATATTTTAGAATATTTTTGTAAAAGGAAGTATTTCAAAATAAGGCCTAGAATTATGAGCAATCTAAGCTGTAATTTGAATCTGGATTCTAGGGGTGAAAAGGGAGCCCGAGGTAGAAAAGGGAGCTACTAATGAACAAATTCAACAATCAACTGATTAAGTAGGCCCATTTAATTACAACAAAGTAAAGTTTATTCAACTCCAAGACTTAACAATAAAGTTTACAATCACAACTCTTTAAAAACCCTCTGGAAGTGTAACTATGGTATGTGGCAGACCTTGACCTTAGCAACATCGTGGAACTTCTCACCATTCACTACCTAGGAAGAAAAAGAAAAATATTTGGAAAGCATGAGCAATAAAGCCCAGTGAGTGACCAGAAAACTGATTTTTATCAAAAGAACTACCCCACACTTGGGTACTTTTGCTCAGATACCTTCTCAACTATGTCCTTCAGTATCGAGCGACTCAGATACCTTCTCAACCGTCCTTCGATATCAAGTTTTAAGTAAAACTAGTCATACAATGACTTTCTTTGATAAAACTTAGAAAACATGTCTTTATCTAAAAGATCTTTCTTTAGCACATGGTTTCTTAAAACATTGAAAACATTTTAGTCACTCGCCTTGATCGTTTAGGAACCTTTCTCTTTAGAAGTTCCTTTGGTCACCTCGGGCTCCCTTTTGCACCCTACGATTCAGAATCAACTTAAAGCTAAAATTACTTATAGTTCTAGTCTTTATCTCGAGATACTTTCTTCTACAAATATGCTCTAAAATTTCTCAGGAAGCTTACCTCAAAATATTAGCTCAGAAATCCTCGTTTTTTTTCCGAAAACATCAAAACATCAAGATTGGCTCAACTTACCCGACAGCTCGACTTTTCTGTCTTTTCCTCATTCTCCAGCCCGATTCCTTAGAGATTCTTCTTCGGAAGCCCTATCCTAAAAACTAGACTTGCAGAGCTTTTAGATGGCTTTGGAATCACTCTAAACGCATGAGCATACTAGGAGAACTTCTCATCCCAAGTTGAAGCTGTTTTCCAGACTTCACTGTCTACTGCGTCCCCCTTGAAGCTTTATGATCAACGCATGGATTTTTCTATCAACGCAATGTTTACTCAGCTTCCCACTCTTCTTAAATTTCTTTTGAGTTGTGATCTAAAAAAAAAAAGTCCTTGGCTCTATTTATAGGCATCCAAGATTGCTCCACGGCCGACACCTCTTACTTGATCGCATGTCCAAGTGTCTTTTCCTCACACCATCAACGCATTCTTACATCAACACATGCCAAAGTGTCTTCTTCTCCTTTCACCAACGCATAGCCCTCAACTTTGCATGTCTTCTTATGCATCCACCTCTTTTACTTAAGGCTTAAGAATTCCTCCTAACAAGCCACATGTTCGGATGACATCCTTGATATGAGCTCATCCTTCATGTGCGTCCACAAACCCTTGGATGTTCAACGCATAGTCTATAATCAACGCATAGCAACCCTTGGTTCCCCTTGGTTTTCAACACAGCACCATCGCAACCCAACTTACTCAGTCATTGCAACCCTTAACCTTCGCAAGAGCCAACCACCATGCATCCAACCTAGCCCATCGCATGGCCTATGTCCAACGTATCCATTGTGCATGCCATCATCAACCTCCAACGCATAGCATGGCCGCACGGCCTCGATGTATAGGACAGTTTCTTAGCATCAATGCATAGCTCGCTCATCATCGATGCATAGGTTGCTCGGCAGCATCAACGCATAGGATGCTCGACCGCATCGACGTATAGGACACTCGGCCGCAAGGCATCGACGCATAAGCGCTTGGCATCGACGCATGGGCACTTGGCACCGACGCATGAGACGGCCGCATGGCTCCCTCCAACACATGCTTGCCCCGCATCCTCGCACACCCTTGCGTCTGCATGCCCTTTGCACCACCGACCCTCGTGCCATCCCAACCTTCCAACGAATCACTTTCAACTTTCTTTCTTCAGCCGTATGGACGCATACCACCCTTCCAATGCATCCATCGCACCAACGCATCTATCATCCAATGCATCCAATGCATCCATCATCCAACATATCTGTCACATCCAATGCATAGCAATGCTTAGTCTAACACTTAGCCAATTTTCTCCTTGGCTTCCAACGCATGACAACTTTTGGCAATGCCTCTTGCCAATACTTCGGCCAATCATGCGTCCAACCTTACAAACGTATGGTTGCCTTTTCAACTTATGCGTTAATGTCTTCTAATGCTTCACGCATGGGTCCTTTTTAACCTTACACTTAGCCAAATTTCATCAATTAAAGCTTAACTAAAAACTACTCAAGGAAAATCTATTCAACACTTAGAAATTTCCTTCACTTCAACATCGGATTTAACTTCCACTTAGCTAATTCCCTTAATCACCTGTTTAAGAGAGGAAAATGGAAATTCGGGTTTCACACCCCGAAAGAAGAAGAACTGAAAATGCCATTGTACCAGCAAATACAATGACAACCTTGGCCGCACAAATGGCCGCAGTGACCTCTCTTCTCCAGATGATGGCAATAAACCAAGGAACCCTCTCTCAGGGTGTAGCGCAACCCAATGCGCTGGCACAAGTGGCAGCAATCAGCTGTGCACAATGCGGAGGGGGTCATGCTGCAGTGATGTGCCCATCGAACCCGCAATCAGTGTTTGCCATTCAGAAAAACCCCTACAACAACACTTATAATCCAGGTTGGCGGAATCACCCTAACTTCAGTGAGGAGGTAACAATGACCAAGGAGGCCAGAGGAATCCACAGAGCAACTCAGGGAATCAAGGAAACCCTCTAGCTTTTCACCAGGGTTCGAATTAAAGTCACCAACGGCAATCGCACAACCAACCTTCCACATCAAACACCTCTACACAATCATCATCCTTGGAAGCCCTGCTGAAACAATACATCGAAAAAAATGATGCAGTTATGTAGTCACAGGCGTCTTCAATAAGGAACTTGGAGGTCCAAATAGGGCAATTGGCAGCTGAGCTTCGCAATCGGACACTAGGAACGCTGCCAAGTAATTCGGAAGCCTCAAGATCTCATGGGAAGGAACAATGTCCGTGATGACATTGAGCAGGCAAGTCTGACGGCCTGCGGGAATGCGGATTGCAATAATCCTGAGGAATTTGTCTTTCAATCAGCATCCCTAACATCTATCTTTACTACTTTTGTTAACACTTTCTCTATCGCTTTCCTCTACTGCTTTCTTCATTGCGTTATTACTACTTTCCTAAGTTCAGCCTTTACTGGTTTCCTAAATTAATTTTACTTTAATTCAAGTTGCGTTAATTTCATGCCTAGTTCAATTTATTTATATTCCTGCCTTAGATTGCGTTGTTCCAAATTGCTGTGAATGATTGAATAAAAATAAAATGAGTACCACAAAGTCTTATCGACTTGCGCTGTTGATGAAACAAAAATATATAAAAAAAAGAATAATAATAAACTTTAATAAATATCTGGTATGCATTGCAATGATGGGTGTATCTTGCACTGATAATATACACTTTGCATCCATCTTACACAAATGCATTACATTGAGGGGTGTGTTGTGCGCGTATATACTTTGCGCCCATCCTCAGCAAAAATGCACTATGTCGAGGTAGTGTTGCACTGGTAGAAATACCGTTCACCCATCCTCCATAAATGTGCTGAGTTGAGGGGTGTGTTGCGCTAATGCATGCGTTGTTGCCCGTCCTCCGCAAATATGCATTTGCGGTAACAGATGCATTGCATTAGTCTTTAACCTTGCGCCCGTCCGAATAAAACAAAGATAAAATATTTTTGCGAGAGAGTAATCGAATCGTTTAAGCTTCCAAGGAAATGATGACTTAGCAGACAAAAGGACATCCTTTTCTGCTAATTCATAAATGCAAGGAATGCGGCGGCAGGCTTTTTGAGAATCGCGAAGCCTGCCATGCAGAGTTTGCGTTGGACCCATCAAGGCCCAACCAATAAATCTCGCCCTTCTTCAACTAAGGAAGTTTATTTGAATCCCTCGCAAAAAGAAAACCCTAAGAATTCCTCTCTGCATACCAGACCTTCCAAATTCCTTCCTAAGTTCTAAAAATTTTCCAACTCTTTCACTCATCTTCCCTAGCTTCATCACCTTTCCAAGCCCCAGTCACCCCACGGGAGGCGACATTCCTTGCAACTAGTCGCCGCCTCGCCGCCCAGCCNAAAAGAAAACCCTAAGAATTCCTCTCTGCATACCAGACCTTCCAAATTCCTTCCTAAGTTCTAAAAATTTTCCAACTCTTTCACTCAACCGAAACCATAGTCGAGCAATCCTCACACTCATCTTCCCTAGCTTCATCACCTTTCCAAGCCCCAGTCACCCCACGGGAGGCGACATTCCTTGCAACTAGTCGCCGCCTCGCCGCCCAGCCCAAGCCTGTCCAAAGAATCGCCAGAAAACCTCGACAAAAACCCCATGTAGCCAAACCACCCATCCGAGAGGGGCCGAGCACGGAGAGTGCCCCTGCCACCAGACCTGAGGTGGCGCTTCCAGTACCGTCATCAGAAAGTGAGAAAAAAAAGATATGAAAAAGAGGTATTTGGGAGCATTCTAAGCAACATGGAGAGAGGGGGGGGGCTACCTAAAGTCGGAGTTATAAATCAGCCCCTTCCTTCGAATGAGGAGATGGCAGAAGCATCGCAGAGAGGCGCCCTGGCCATTGCGGATCCTAAGGAGACTATTCCAACAGACTCCTATGAGGGACCCATCAAGGTCGTTTTGGAGGAGGTGGGAGTGAAGAAGTAGCCGAAGACGGATGAAGGGAAGAAGAAAAGAAAAAGCAAAGAGAAATGGGTAGAAGAAGATGAAGATGCCCGGTCAAAGAAGGAGAAGAAAGAAAAGAAAATGAGTGAGAAGAGACAGCGCAGGCAAGAAGAGAAGCGCCTGAAGAAGGAAGAGAAGAAGAAAAGGGCGGAAAGCCCAGATGTCGATGGAGAATCCACCACCGTAAGGGTGGAAGAGGGGGTGTCACTGTAAGACAAAGAATCAGCATAACCTCAAGTGTCATCAACGCATATTAGGACGGTTGCGACTAAAGACAAAGAAGATCCAGACATTACCTCTCTGATGCGGCGTCACAAGGAGAATGCGCCGCAAGGGTCAACAACTGACCCATTATTTTTAAAATGCATAGCAAAAGAGAAGGAAAGGAGAAAAAGAGAAGAAGAAGAGAAACAAGAAAAGATGTTACGTGCGCACCAAATCATTGCATCAGGCTATTTGGCAAGAAAACTCCACGATAAGGAGGTGCGCCGTAACAATGCAATATCGGCAAAAGAAGAAAGAAGAAGGCTCAAGGATAAGCAACGTATATTTCTTGCCTCGGAGCAGTTTGAAAAAGAGATGAGAGAAGAAGAAGAAGAAGAAGAAAAAGAAGAAAAATGAGGAGAAGGAAAAACGGCGCAAGGCCAATGTGCAGCGCATAAGAGAGAATAAAAGAAAAGAAGTTGCGGAATGGAAAAGTGAACAAGAAGAGCAACGCAAGGAACGGGAATGCAAACAAAGACAACAGTTCTGCCTTGCGTTGGCTCAAGATAAGGGCAAGAAAAAGTTGGAAGCAGCGAGCTTGCGTCGGCCAGGAGGTGCCCATCAACAAAGGAAGAGAATGATGATATGATGATGGAGATGGGTTTCTTCCTTGCGTCAACGCCATTACCAGATTTGATTACAAGTGTTATGCTGGAGCATGGGTAGGAGACTTTCTGCCAATGCCCATCCATCATAATTCCTACGGTAGTGAGGGCCTTTTATCATGGCCATCTCCATGACACCGAAGATGCGGTGATCATGAAAGGGTGGACAATGCCATTCAGCGCAAGGGACATCAACAAACTGTATAAGATGAAGGACATCCCGGATGCACTGGGTAACAAGATAATTGATGATCCCGAAGAAGCACACATGGAGGATGTACTGAGAGTATTAACGCAATCGGGCACTCAGTGATCGGTATCTTTGAAAGGCATTAAGACCCTTGCGTCCAACAAGCTACTTCCAAAGGCTCGTCTTTGGGTTTACTTGGTGAAACGGCGACTCATCCCAACATCGCATGATAAAACACTTTCAAAGGATCGATTGATGGCTGCATATGCGCGTGGTATTTCGATTGACGTAGGCTAGTTGATTGTGAAGTAAATTCGAGGCTTTGTAGGCCGTGTGAGAGGCCAATACTTCTTTCCATGGATTTCAAGCTTATACCTCTCTGCGGGTGTAGGCATTGATGAGGAGCCCATGCCAGAAGTCCACGGTCTCATTCTTACAAAGATCCTAAGAATTCTTCTCAAGGACTCTCCACACTGCCCCAAGCTTCCACCCAAACGGCCCCTCCTAGATCTGAATGCGCCGCAACAGCCCAAGCCAAAGAAGCAGCGCAAAAATGATAAAGGGAAGGAAAAAGTCCAAGACCAATCAACGCAAAAGCAAAACCAAATACCCTTGGACCCCTTGCCTTTAATCATCTGCCCTTCAAGCCCTCCAATGGAACCCCTTTCCCGCCTTCCGGAACACTTCACCAATCTCCTTCTCGCTCCTGATTCAACCACCGCATCCCTAGCAAAATCTCCCCCCATCCATCTCCACCTTACTTTTCACCTCCACCGCCGCATGTTGACGACCCACACAGTTTGGGAGAAGGCACTTCCGCTCAACCTCAAACCGTTGTTGGTGAAATATCGCAGGCGCATCCCACCATCGTAACCCTTGCTGCTGACCTAGCAAAAATGTGGTCCCTTCTCTCTCAACAACAAAACTTCTTCTGTCAGAAAATAATGGAGTTACAAGAGAGCAACGTAGAGTTGCAATGAAATCATGCGATGACGCGGCAGGTGATGATTAATATTCAACGCAATATCTTCACCATCCACCTGAACCAGAGACAGATGGCGGAGCGCAACCATGAATATTTCAACATCCTAACAGCTTACTTACATGGTCCCATGGTGCCTCCCCATCTCCAGCAACCTCGCATTTTGAAGAAGCGCCTCGAGTTCCTCTGCAAAATCCTCCTCGAGATCCCCTGCCGCAACTCTAAATTTGGGGGTGTGCCACCTTCTCCGCAATTCTGCAATTTTTCGTTTGCGGCCATTCATTCTTTCATTGTATTTTTTTATTTTTATATAGAAGCTATATCTTGAATTCTTTGTACATGCTAAAATTTTGTGTTGCGGTGTTTGTAATTCTTTGTATACTTAGTTAAATTTTATACAACTGAGTAATTATTCTTTCCTTATGCGTTAGCCTCTTTACTTATCATCCTTTGTCAATTATTGCAGTAATTCTTGTCTTTTACTTTGCGTTATTAATTGCTCTGCCATGATGAGTAATATGCATACCCTTAGCAATATTTCTTATACATTGCACTTTCTGACTAACACTTAGATAATTCATCGCAATAGCTCTGCTTTACCTTCTCTATTTCAAGACTCTGCTCAAACCTTCTTTTCAAAATTGACTAAGTGTTTTGTCTTTTCTGTCCAAAACAATGCAATGAGGACCTTGCGCATCTCTAAATTTGGGGGTGAGGAAGGTCTGAGCAAATGCGGTCAAGCGGATGTGACAATATTAGGCAAATGCGGTCATGATTATCAAAAAAACAAAAAATCATAAAAACTCCAATGTCAGCGCAAGGGAAAAATCCCAACCTGATAAGAGTTAAGTCGTGAAAGGATCCTGCTCATAGTTGGATGATCGCATGTCACCCATGGGAGCAAGTCAAAACGAAGGAAGGTTTTCAGGATCAACGCAATATGAAAAATAATAATAATAATAAGGATAATAATAATAATAAGGATAAAAGAGACAACTTCTCTGACCAGCAAAAGTAAAACTTGGCTGAAGATCAAGAGTTGAAGTTGAGATTGGTACATAACCGAAGTTGGATGCTCGCATGACACCTGTGGGAGCAAGCCAAAACGAAGTGTGTTACCATGATCAACAGTCTCTAATAAAATGACGCAAACTAGGCCACCGCATAAAGACGCACTTCGTTCTTTTTGCAAGAAGAGGTCAACATTCTTCTCAAAACTAGAAGGGAATTTTGGGTAGAGGTTTGTTGTAGATAAGAATAAAGTAGAGCATGCGATGAAATGTCAAAGGATAGAAGGAACTTGCGTTGTCAAGTAATTTTGTAGAGGTGGAGCATTCGAAGTACCCGATCGACGCAAAGTTAGGATGGAAGTTAAGCGAAATTTCCTTAGTTGAAGATATGCTTGAGGACCAGCATATATCTAAATTTGGGGGTGTGATAACTTGCTGAAATACAAGTTATTTATGCTGTTTTATTTAGATAATGCGGCAAAAAGAAGGAAAAGTTGCGTCGATAGTATAAGAATTGGCTGAGAAATACGAAAATTATAAAATGTCGTAAACACACCCATTAACCTCATTGCGATGGCGAAATAGAATGTCCAAGTCTCTGTTTTGTAGGAAATAGGTCCCCGCATGCGTTAATTGCTCAGGGACAAAATGTACAACGCATCTACATCGCATACGCCAATCGATCAAGAACGAAGAAATGATCAACACAATGGCGGTGCATGAGACGATCGATCATGGTTTATAGAGATCAACGCATTTCCACCACATGCGGCAATCAAAACAACTACACCACATGCGGCGATCGATCGAAAATGTGAAGAGCAACGCATTCGTGGGTGATTATGACAAGTGTATGTTGGATTTTATGTCCTAAAACTCGTAGTTTGTAAATTAATAAACATATTCTGTTTTGTTTTTCGATAAAGTTGTTATTGAAATTGTAATCTTGAATCCAATAAACTAAGGTCCTGAGGCTATTTAATGTAGTTTGAACTTTATGTAGTGACATAAATGTGGATCAAGTTCAAATGTATAGCCAAAATGGTTTATAGTATATGAATAAGGTTGGGCACCTTGTTCTGGGGACACTATGGATGCGGCCCACTTTGTAGTTAGTACAAACGATGTGATCCTGAATCGTTCATATAGAGATATGTGAGTGGGGGCATCCTATGCAATGAGTTTGCATAAGACTGAACCATGAAATAGTCACTTTTTACGTTCTAAATGTCGTTTTATGTATAAAACTAACTATTTCGTTAATTGATGACCTAGGTAACTTAATCTTAATCCTGAGTTAAATATAAACTTCTGTTCATTTAGAATTATCTTAGATCTGCATAGGTGAGGGCAGCTCATTATCGCTGGCCCAATAAGCCTCCCATTTCAAGGGTAAGATCAGGTGGATAGCTGGGAAGATAAGGTGTAAGATGGAATTCACTCCTGCCCATTATAGGGATAGTAGATAGGTTGTTCCCTTTAGTACTGAATCCAGGTCTTGAACAAGGGGCCCCACCCTCTTCTTGGCCCGAAAGGGGTTCGGTTTATAGGTTGGACCTTAAACCAATTGTTCATTAGAGGATCAGTGGAACTTAAGGAATAAGATGTAGTCTCGGGGGTAAAACGGTCTTTATGATCCAACCGAGATTACGAACAACCTGTGAAGGATTAGCTTACTAATCATGGTTATATCATATGGACACAAATATAACTATAGTGAGGGGAGTACAACTATGAGACTATAGTGGAATGACCCGTGAGTTAATGAATGTTGATTAGCTCAGTCTAAAGAGTTTAGCCAACTAATCTCGAATCGTTGGATCTCATGATCTATAAGTCCATTAGGTTCCCCTACTAGCTCATATGGAATAAACTTAGAACAGTATGATAGAATAATTCGAATTGTTCGAATTAGGTGAAGAGAGAGAAATCGACAAGTATATGTGATATAATGGTCGGGTTTTTCAGTTTAGAGATACACTTTAATATTTAAATATGATTTAAATATCAAGAAGATGTATACATTCATATTCGGAAGCTTGGAAATAATGGAAATGGTCAAAGATGTAAAAAGTCAAAAAGTTGACTTTTGACTTTGAAAAGTCAAACTTTGACTGACCTTATATTCAAAAGTGATTTGAATTTCAAGAAAATGAATGTGGATTCATGCTCGGGAAGTCAAAATTAGTCAACATGAAAAAAATCATAAAAAGTCAAAATGTTGACTTTTTGGTCAAAGTTTGACTTTGACCAAATGACCATTTTGTCCTGGGACTAAAGTTAGTGGGAAAATCCAAACTTTTGTTGGATAATTCCACTAACAAAATAGTGGGTTAGGTGTTGGCTTATAGTATAGATATTAAGCCCACTTAGATAGTGGATTCTAGGTGTTGGGTTTTTATGAATTTGTTTCATGCAAATTTTGCATGGTTTTTTCTATAAAATGGGCTTTTGAATTTGGATTAAAGACTTTTTTTGCCATTTTTGCAAAAATTAGTTTTCATAAATGGGCTGAAAAATTAAAAACCTAAACCCAAATTCATTCTTATTTTCCATCTCTTTTCTCTCTCTCGGTTTTCTTCATCCATCAGGTCCCACAACCCGGTTCTGAGTCCAGAGGATAGTAGGTCAACTCTAGTGGTGGTCCGGAAGAGTTCGAGTCATGATTCAGCGAGGAAAAGCGTTTTTCAGGAGCTACAAAGGTTGTATTCCATCCCTTTTATTTATTGTTTTTTCCTTCATTTTGCATGCTAATTTCCTTTTGATTAGAAGCAATTAAAGTGTAATTAGATCCTTACTCCGCTGCGTATGTCTCGTATTCCATCAGTGTACAGCTTTCTGTTGTACGATTCTGATAGATTGATCGTGAAGCAAAGAGGACTTTTCCATTACGCCATGGCAGGAATTATCAGAATTATACAATGGGACCACCAATACAAGAGAGCCAAGGTCTTGTCTATAAATAGCTTCCTTGAATTCATTGCAAGGGAGGCTTGTCTGAAGAGACTTTACAAAGAAAATCCGGGAGAACGATGAGACAAGGTTAAAAAGTGAGTCTCCGAGCAAGGAATTCTTCCGATTCCCGAAGATGAAGCTCTGTGCAAGAGGTCACTTCTACAAGGAAAGCAAGCCTAAGAGGGAAGCTTTCCTCTCCACTTCATCCATATGCCGGTAAGCAAAACGTCTCCGATCGGGATCTGTGTCAAGACATTGACACTCTTTCCATATTTGTTTCTATTCTTTCATTTCATCTACTTGTTCATCTTCTTTGATCTTTCATTCACAAATCATGTATCAAATGCTTATCTTTAGATTTAAATGCTATGATCATCATCATTATTATCTCTCTATTCCTTTCCATACATTTATCATTTATTTTCTCCATCATGTGTTCTTAATCCCCTGGGTAAAGAGGAAGAATTAAGCGAGTGAGTTAATCTGTGTTGGTAATCGACTAAGTTTAGCTAAAGCATGCTCGACGGCATCTTCACCTGTGAGAGGAGAAGTGAAGATGTTATTCCGCCTATCGAGAGAAGGTTGGAAGAATGCGTTAACTAAAGCGAGAAGTATTTCCAGAGATGGAAACAACCTTGCATTCATTACGTTCATCTCTGTTTCACCATAGACATATGGGAACGCGATCGATCACTGAAAGGTGTACGCCAAGGGAAAGTGGAATTTTAGTTGCATCCTTAACGAGATTAATGAACTTGTGATGTCCTTTCTCTCTACTCATTCTCTTTCTGCTTCATTCACAAGACTTGCCATCGCATTCATTAGATTCTTTTGTACAACTTCACAGCCAGTCCTCACCCTGTATCATAATAGTTTAGACATTTATTTTATCAACGCATTTATTTTATTTACAACGCAATTTTACTTTCAGCGCAATTTACATTTCTGTCAAATCAAATTCTTTATTCTTTATGAAAACCAGTCGCATTTACCACATTAGTATCGCATCTAAATGACAACAATCCCCGTGTTCGACCTCAGGTCATTTTGAGAAACTTGCGTTGGAATTATACTTGGTTCCAGTGCAAGGAAACATGTGACATGCACTACATCATCGCATACTACGAAGCATATTATCATCAATGCATACACTTAGAACGTAGTATTGCAAAATATCTTTATCGTAAAGCACTTGAGTGCATAGCACATCATAAATTTCAATTTCATTCATAAACCATGCGTTTAGATAAAGAAAGAACATTATAAATTTTAGTCATCAAGTTTATGGGTTCATCATTGTCCATATGCTTAAAGATTAAAATTTCCGTTACAAGTTTATGGCGTCGTTGACGGGGACATGAACTTGCATTACATTCATCCATTAGTAGTGTGCATAAGCGATACAAAACATACACAGCATAACATTCCATTTTTATCCTCACAGTACACAACATCGCATACATCAAACTGCCAATGGCAGATGCATAGGAGGGTCGTCTCATCTCCTCAACCTCTTGAGGTGTCTTAGGACACATTTCCTTAGACAATGTAACTCTATGTCTGAAAGGCAGTAGGCCCCTTTTGGAGTTCTGCATTGAGTACTTGAGCAACATCTTGTCAATGTACGATGCCTGAAACAACGCTAGCATTTTGTTCTTTCGGTCCCTAAAGATCTGTATACCAAGAACAAATTGAGCCTCTCCCAAATCTTTCATTTGGAATTGGGTCACTAGCTAGTTCTTAATTGATGTCAGTAGACCTACATCATTCCCAATGAGTAGGATATCGTCTACATACAACACTAGGAAAACTACTGAACTATTGATGATTTTCTTGTAGACACAAGACTCATCAACGTTTTCATCAAAGTCGTACGATTTGATCGTAGTATCAAACTGAATGTTCCAAGATCGAGACGCCTATTTTAGCCCATAAATAGACCAATTCAGTTTGCAAACCTTTTGCTCTTGACCTTGGGCTATGAATCCCTCGGGCTGCACCATATAAATGATCTCCTCAAGATAACCATTCAGAAAGGCAGTCTTGGTGTCCATTTGCCATATCTCATAGTCATAAAATGAGGCAATGTACAGGAGGATGTGGATAGACTTTAACATGGCAACAGGCGAGAAAATCTCCTCATAGTCGACTCCCTCCACCTGGTTATAACCCTTTGCCATAAGTCTAGCCTTGAAGGTTTGCACCTTCCTATCGGCACCCCGTTTTCTCTTGTAGATCCATTTACAACCTATAGGTTTTACCCCATCAGGTTGATCTATAAGATCCCATACTGAGTTGAACTACATCGACTCCATCTCGAGATTCATAGCTTTGACCCATTCATCTTGATCAACATTCTCCATTGCCTTCTAATAAGATAATGGATCCTCAACCTCGTCATCGGCTACCATAGCCAGGATTTCAGTGAAACCCATATAGAAAATAGGTGGATTCGCAACCCTCCCACTACGTTGAGGTTCCCTTAACTCTTGAGGTGGTTCTGACCTACCAGATGAACTTCCTGTTGGGGTTGATGCCCTAAAGTCTCATGTCTTGTAGTTTGTAAATAGTTTGTACAAACACTTGTATTGTGTAATATATGATATTTACTTCACATCTTCTATTTTGGTCAGACGCTTGTTTTATTTGCTTTATCACAAACCAATAAACATAAAATCCCTGGTTATCTGTATGTGACTCAAGCATGTATGTGGTGACATACAAGTGGATCATGTCTTGAGTGATAACCAAATGGTCTGTAGTATATGGATATAAAAGGGAAACCTTACCCTGATAACGCTACGAATGTGGCCCCCTTTATGGAATGGTCACAAATGTTGTGACTTATCACAGATGGTCTGATCATGATCATTCATGTTAGGGACATGCGAGCGGGGGCGTCCTATACAAAGAGTTTGTATAAGACCTGAACACAAAGTGTTAACGTCTCGTCAAATAACACCGTTCATGATAAAGACTTCACTTCATTAGGATGACTATAGGTAACATGACCTCAATCCTAAGTGAGTTGGGAACTCTTGCCATTGAGGGCGATCCTTTGATTTGTATGGGTGTGAGTGGCCAAGTCGCCGATTCAAACCTACCATTTTGGGGATTCGTCTGATTTGGGAGTTGGGAACTCAGCTACACAAGATGGAATTCACTTCTTCCCTGAGGTAGGGGTAAATAGATAGATAGCTCCCTTAAGGGTTTATTCCAAGGCTTGAACGATGTGGTGCCACACACCTTCTCTTGGCCCGAGAAGTGTTCACACATAGTTGGACTATGTTGTATTGTTCATTAGAGGAATCAGTGGTACTTAAGGAGTTAGATGTAACTACAGGGGCATAACGGTAATTTGGCCTAGCTGTACTTACGAGCATCTGTGAATGGTCATCGTACTCATGATTGGTTATATTCGATGGACACAGAAATATATCTGTGGTAAGAAGAGTTCAGCTGTTGGGGTTTAGTGGAATGCCTAACAGTTAACGGATGGTAGATCTCGTGGCTAAAGAATTTAGTCAGCTATTCACGGACTGATGAAGCTTCGAACCACAGGTCCATTAGGTCCCCTGGGTAGCTTGGATAAAGTCAAGAACCATTGTTTGGGTTAATTTGAAATGTTAAAATTGACAAGAGGAAGTTCGATAATATATGATATAATTGGACTGGTTAATTATATATGATATAATTGGCTGAATGTATGAGATACATTATTTTAGAAGAAATTAGATATAAATATGATTTATATCGAGGAAAAAATACTATAGTAAATATGAGATATCAAACTATAGGTTAAAAATATAATATGATTATATTTATTAATATTTTAATTGGTTAATTATATGATAATTAAGCCAATTTTTCACGTTCGAACTTGCGTTAGTGGGGTAGCATCGGTTATTGTAACCGATGAATTAAAATAAAAATTATTTTCATTTTGAATCACCCATCCAAAAATAAATAGAGAGATTGTGTTGGTGATAAGTGATCGATCGCTTAAAAATTCAAGAGCCTATACAATAGTCACTCTATACATAAACGATCGTCCACCTTGTGCCTAAACGATCGCACACTAGTTCCTACACGATTGGATAGCTTCCCTAAACGATCGTAGGGTGTGTCGAGTTAGCTAAACTATCGTATATCATTTCCTAAACGACCGTTTAGTAAAATCTACACGATCGTGTTGTCTCTCAAAAAACGATAAGCATCATGTTATACGATAGCGCCTTTTTCCCTCCCACATGCTTATCGCCTACAGAATCTGGTCTTCCTCCTTCCTCTACCAAATTCACCAAAGACCACACTTTGGGTTCTCACTCCGAGAATACCTGGGGCTCTTTTCTGGTGGTGTCGTCCCCACGACATTCTGAAGGAAATCGAAACTCGAGATTTCTATGAGCAGTGGAACAAGACTATTCCAAATTACAATCATGAATTAACATAACATTTACAGTCAACTTCAAACATAAATTATAGCATGAACGTCTCAAAAGCACAAAGGAAAAACTGTACAAAGAATGGCAGAAGCGTCTCTACGTTACGTTGAGCAACACTGATCGAACAACAGTAACCACGAGCACTCGATCTACATGAGAGGGCTTGATTTGATGCAAGTGATTGACCAAAAGAAAACTTGATGGGATGATAGAGGGGGGTGTATACATTATACTCACTTAATCAACATTCCCCTTGAATATAACTCTCTCCAACAACACCACGAACGGCCTCTATAGCACCACGAACGGCTCCAACAAAAACCTGACCGGATGTGTGTCGAGTTGAGTCTGACACCCCAACAAAGGCAACCTTGGTATTCTCGGTGTGAGAATCTAGAGGGTGGGCTCTGTTCGGACTTGGTATGAGGCAAACGAATAGAGGAAAACAATGACCGCATACACAACTAGGCAAGTGGGAGATGGCGGAGACTTATCATATAGGTCGATGCCCCAATCATTAGATAAAGCTATGCGATTGTCTAACAAAAGCTATGCGATCGTTTAGCTCATCGTTTAGCTCAATCTGTCGCCTACAAACTCTATACGATCATTTACCTTGGGCCAGCGATCGTCTAGCAAAGCTATGCGATCATTTAGTAAATACTATGCACATCGTTTAGCTCGCCAGCCATCGTTTATAAATCTGAATTTACTTGACGACTTGTGAGTTTCTTTTGCACGGAGAGAAAACTCAAAACTTTTTCTATCTTTTGTAAAAACCTCATTTTTGAAAATAGGAAACCAATTTCCTTTTAAACTCAACGGTTTACCATTGATCCAATAACCACACACTACTTTGGTTTATTTAAAAGAAAATGAATTAATTATCCAATTATTAATATTATTTATAAATATAAATGAATAAACCAACTTATCATACTATTATTTATAACCTATAGTTTTAATATTTCATCTCATGAAACATATAAACCATAGTTTCTTTTTCTGTTCCATGGTACTTAATGTAAATCTCATTTATATACATCCTCCATAGATGTATCTCATACATCATATTGATTATATCATATATAATCAAATACTTATTGTCAATTTGAACATTTCAAATCAACACCTAGAACTGATCCTCAATTGTATCCAAGCTACCAAGGGACCTTATGGACCTATAGCTCCGAAGCTCCAACAGTACGTGAATAACTTACTAAACTCTTTAGTCACGGATCCACCATCCGTTAACTGTCAGGCACTCCATTAAAGACCGACAGCTGAACTCTCCTTACTACAGATATATTATGTGTCCATCTTAACTAATCAGCAGTGCAATAACCCTTCACAGATCGCTCATAAGTACAGCTGGGCCAATAACCATCATGCCCCTGTAGTTACATCTCCTTAAGTACCCCTAATCCCTCTAATGAACATAAATCATAGTCCTACTATGACTAAGTCTTCTCTTCCAAAGAGAAGTTGTGGCCACTATGTTCAAGCCCCGAAATAGCCTTTAGGGAGCAATCTCTCTACTTATCCCTACTTCAGGAAAAGAAGTAATTCCATCTTGTGGATTGAGTTCCCAGCTCCAGATCAGACAAGTCCCAAAAAGGTAGACATGTTGAGTTTGGCAAATCTGGCCACTCTCACCCATACTAATCAAAAGACGCCTTCAAAAGGCAGGAGTTCCCAAACATTCAGGATTGAGGTCGTGTCACTATGGTTGTTTAGGTGAATGTAAGTCTCTAGTATCAAACGGCGTTATATACAGAGTCTAGTCATCTCGTGGTCCAAGTCTTATACAAACTCTTTGTATAGGACACCCCGCTCCATGTCTCCACATGAATGGTCAGGATCTACCATCTGTAGTAGTTTACAAC
>NC_052357.1:71925582-71934421 GCF_009727055.1 Benincasa hispida | reverse complement strand
ACTTGCAAACCTCTACAAAGTGGGTCGTATCCGTAGTATCACTAGGATCAGGTATCCCACCTTAATTCGTATACTACAGACCGATTTAGGTTATCACTTAAGGCATGATCCACTTGTATATCACATATACATGCTTAAGTTCACATAAGATAACCAATGAGCTTTGTTTATTGGATATGAGTAAATTCCAGAATTAAATAACATTTATTTTATTCATTGAACAATGTGTATCTTTACAAAACAACGAGGCTCCGGGAGAATTAGGACACCAATCTCAACAATCTCCCACTTGTTTTGCTGGAAAGTTCACACAACACAATCTTACTACGTGGACTGTGCTCCCTCATATAATCATCCTCAAGGAAGGTAGTGTTCGTCAACACAAACACTTTGTTTTCCTTAGGATCATAAAAATAACCCCTCGTGTACCTTTGAGGTAGCTTACAAATAGGCACAAGCTCAAACGTGGTTCCAGTTTCTTTGGATTAGCCTCAAGCATATGTGTTGGGCACCTCATATGCGAAAGTAACGTAAACTAGCTTTACGCCCATTCCAAAACTCCAAAGGTGTTCTTACAACACTCTTGAAAGGACTGCAATTGAGGATATACGCTGTAGTCTCCACTGCAAAACCCCAAAACAAGTCCGGTAAGGAAGCGTAACTCATCATCTACCGAACCATGTCCAACGAGGTCCTGTTTCTCCTCTCCGCTACACCATTCTGCTGAGGTGTACCTTACACTGAGAATTGGGAAACGATTCCATGTTCTATCATATAGTTCTGGATTTTCGAATCCAAAAACTCTCCACCCCGATCCAATCGAGGTGCTTTAATCCTCTATCCAATGTGTTTTCAACTTCAATCTTGAACTCTCTGAGCTTTTCAAAGGATTCAGACTTCCATTGCATCAAATAAACATACCCATACTGAAAGTAATCATCAGTAAAAGTGATGGAATACTCATAGTCTACTCTAGCTCGCACATTCATCGGACTATAAAGGTTGGAATGCACTAACTCTAAAGGCTCTTTGGCTCGATAACCTTTTCCGGTAAAAGGTCTTTCAGTCATCTTGCCTTCAAGGCATGATTCGTACATCGGTAAAGAATTTTCCTCTAACTCGCTTAGAAGTTCATTCTTCACCGATCTCTCAATCTTATTGAGATTGATGTGTCATAATCGAAGGTGCCAAAGATGGGCATTTTCCTTCAGAGAAAGCTGGTCGCATCCGTAGCATTACCAGGATAAGGTTTTCCTCCTATATCCATATACTATAGACCATTTTGGTTATCACTCAAGATATGATCCACTTGTATGTCACCACATACATGCTTCAGTCACATACAGATAACCAGGGATTTTATGTTTATTAGTTTGTGATAAAGCAAACAAAACAAGCAACTGAGCAAAATATAAGATGTGGAGTAAATATCATATATTATACAATACAAGCGTTCAAACAAACTGCTTACAAACTACAGGACACGAGACTTTAGGGCATAAACCCCAACAATCTCCCACTTGTCCTAAAGCGAAGTGGGGTGTACAAAAAACTAGTACAAAACAATAAACTAGGGCATAAAAGCCCAATACATGAAAAATCTCCCACTAGCCCTAGTCCAGCCATAAGCGATCCTATAGACCCATACTCTATAGGTGACCCTCAAACACTATAGCCATGAGTGCCTTCGTAAATGGATCAGCAACATGAAAATGGCCTAGGTTAGACTGATACCTACTGACTATGCCCACAGCGTAGCAGATGTTTGGATGAGTATAGAGCATCGTATACATCAAACTGCCAACGACAGACGCATATGGGGCTTGTTTCATCCCTCAACCTCTTGAGGCGTCTTAGGACTCATGTCCTTAGACAAAGTGACTCCATGCCTGAACGGCAGTATGCCCCTCTTGGAGTCCTGCATCGAGTACTTGAGCAACATCTTGCCAATGTACGATGCCTGAGACAGTGCTAACACTTTGTTCTTATAATCCCGAATGATTTGTATACCTAGAACAAGCTGAGTCTCTCCCAAATCTTTCATTTGGAATTGGGTCGCTAACCAGTTCTTAACTGTAGTCAGTAGACCTACGTCATTCCCAATAAGAAGGATATCGTCTATGTACAACACTAAGAAGACTACTGAAGCATTGATGATCTTCTTGTAGAAATAAGGTTTATCAATGTTTTGGTCAAAGCCATGCGACTTGATTGCAATATCAAACCATATGTTCCATGATCGAGACGCCTGTTTCAGTCCATAAATGAACCGATTCAGTTTGCAAACCTTTTGCTCTTGACCTTGAGCTATGAATCCCTCGAGTTGCACCATATAAATGGTCTCCTCAAGATTGCCATTCAAAAAGGCCGTCTTGACGTCCATTTGCTAGATCTCATGATTATAATAAGTTGTAATGGACAGGAGGATACGGATCGACTTTAACATGGCAACAGGCAAGAAAGTTTCCTCATAGTCGACTCCCTCTACCTAGGTATAACCCTTTGCCACAAGTCAAGCCTTGAAGGTTTGTACCTTCCCATCAGCACCCCATTTGCGCTTCTAGATCCATTTATAACCTATAGGTCTTACCCTATCAAGCTGATCTACAAGATCCCATACTGAGTTGAAGTACATCGACTCTATCTCGAGATCCATGGCCTTGACCCATTCATCCCAGTCAACATCTTCCATTGCCTTCTTATAAGACAACGGATCCTCAACGTCACCATCTGCTACCCTGCAAGAATTTTCGTGAAACCCATATAGCGAACGGATGGGTTCGTAACCCTCCCACTACGTCGAGGTTCCCTCAACTCTTGAGGTGGAACCAACCTACTGGATGAACTCCCATCAACAACTCTTGCTGATGTAGCAGGCTCTTCAACAACTCTTGTTGAAGTTTCAGTAGTTTCATTGGAAAGCTCACACAACACGACTTTGCTTCATGGACTGTGCTCCCTTATATGATCCTCCTCTAGGAAAGTAACGTTTGTTGAAACAAACACCCTATTTTCTGTCGGATCATAAAAATAACCCCCTCGTGTACCTTTGTGGTAGCCTACAAAGAGGCAAACCTCGACTATGGTTCCAAATTCTTGGGATTAGCCTCAAGAACATGTGCAGGGCAACCTCAAATGCGAAAGTGACATAAACTAGCTTTACGCTTGTTCCACAACAACACAATTGAGTATATATACCACAGTCTCCACTGCAAAACCCCAAAACGAGTCTGGTAAGGAAGCGTAACTCATCATCGAGCGAACCATGTCTAATAAGGTTCTATTTCTCCTCGCTACACCATTCTACTGAGGTGTACCCAGCGTTGAGAGTTGGGAAACGATTCCATGTTCTATCAAATAGTCTTGGAATGCCGAGTCCAAAAACTCTCCACCTCGATCCGATCGAAGTGTATTAATCCGTCTATCCAATGCATTTTCAACTTCAGCCTTGAACTCTTTGAACTTTTCAAAAGATTTAGACTTCCGTTGCATAAGATAAACATGCCCATACTTGGAGTAATCATCAGTGAAACTGATAAAATACACATAGCCACCTCGAGCTCGCACATTCATAGGACCACAAAGGTCAGAATGTACTAACTTAAGAGACTCCTTGGCTCTATAACCTTTTCCAGTAAAAGATCGTTTAGTCATCTTATCCTCAAGGTAAGATTCGCATACTGGTATAGAATTTTCTTCTAACTCACTTAGAAGTCCATTTTTCACCAATCTCTTAATCCTATTGAGATTGATGTGCCCTTAATGAAGATGCCAAAGTTGGGCAGTTTCTTTTGGAGAAATACATCGATGTTTTGATTGAGTTACGACAGTTCTCAACATTTCAGTATTATTGAAGGAATTAATGGCTAACGGCCTTAGCACATATAAATTCGATTCCAGATTTGTTGTGCAAATAAAAACATCTTTATGAATAAACGCTTTATCCACATTAAAAGAAACAATATATTTACATTGCAATAAATACTTTACAGAAATAAGGTTTCTCTTTAGTTTGGGAACAATATATACATCATTTAAAATAAGAAACCTATTCTGTAAAGCTAACTGGAGTCCTCCCACTGCCACAGTTGAGATGACGTGCCCGGCGCCTATTCGCATTGTCATCTCACCAACTTCCAGCTGTCACCAAGATCTAATCCCCTGAAAAGAAAAACAAACATGGTGAGTGGCGCCCGAATCGATTATCCAGGCAGAATCATCACTCTCCACTAAACAAGTTTCAAGAACAAGTAAATTATATTTACCTTTATCGACCTTAGCCTTAGCCTTGGCTGCTTTCTTCTTTTTCAGATACCGAAGATAGTTCCTCTTTCAGTGTCCATCTTAGTTGCAGTGGAAACACTTTCCCATAGCAACCCATGGACACCTCCTTGGGGCGACAGGCAGTGGGTTAGCAGGTGCCTTCCTTTTTCCCTTACCACCCTTCTTCTTCTTCCCTTTTGTAGAGTTAGAAGAAGAAGGTGCAAACTTCGTTCCTGAGTTCGAACCTCTATGGAACGACCTGAAGGATGAAGCAACATTTGCCTCATCCTTCTGCCTTTCCTTACTTTTCAGTAAAGATTGGTAGGTCTGCGACTCGTTGAGGAGAGTGGTTATATCCGATGGACACAGAAATATATCTGTGGTAAAAAGAGTTCAGTTGTTGGTCTTTAGTGGAATCACTGATAGTTAACGGATAGTGGATCTCGTGGCTAAAGAGTTTAGTCAGCTATTCGCGTACCGTTGGAGCTTCGAGCCATAGGTCCATTAGGTCACCTAGGTGGCTTGGATAAAGTCGAGAACAAGTGTTTGGGTTAATTTGAAATGTTCAAATTGACAAGAGGAAGTTCAATTATATATGATATAATTGGATTGGTTAATTATATATGATATAATTGGCTAAAGGTATGAGATACATTATTTTGGAGAAAATTAGGTATAAATATGATTTATATCAAGTAGAGAAGAAAATACTATTGTAGATATATGGTATCAAACTATAGGATATAAATATAATATGATTATATTTATTAATTAAATTAATTGATTAATTATTTGATAATTAGCGGATTTATCCCGTTCAAACGTGGGAAGTAGGGTTGTGATGATTATGGTAATCGGCGGATTAAAACAATGAAAATAATTTTCATTTTAATTTCAATCGTGCATTCGTATTATTGCACGCCCAAAAAGAATACGTGAAAACGATCGCGAGAGCCTATACGATAGAAGCTCGTTCATCTAAACGATAGTCTACCTCACGCTTTCTCTAAACGATCACATACATTTTTCCTAAACGATCGTTCATTTTTTCCTACACGATCGTGTAGCTCTACTATACGATAAGCATTTTCGCTATACGATAGCAGAGTTTCATCTCCCACTTGCTATCGTCTACACGATGTATTCTCCTCCGTCCTATACCAAACTCACCAGAGCCCACTCTTTGGGTTTTTGACATTGAGGATACCGGGTTTCTCTTGTGGTGGTGTCGTCTCTGCTGCATTGTTCATGTATGTTCGGATCGTGCTGTTGCAGTCGACATACTCGTCGGGTGCGGTAGATCGGTGGGAGGTTTTCCGCTGCTTAAGGTTCAGACATATGAAGAGAGTCTTCATCTGGTATGAACCTTTTTTCCTTGTTAATTATTGTATTCTGAGCATGCTGATAATGAGTTTTAGATGCATAACTGTATGTGTTGAATATATGTCGTTTATGTTTAGGTCACTGTGAAATCGGAGCGATCTAAACCCACTCATGGAACTCTCAGTATGAGATCCTTCAATTGGTATCAAAGCCAGGTTTCTGATACTCCGATTTCATCTGTTGCAACGAAATAATGTTTACATTCATGGTGGGTGCATTTCTACATTGTTTTAAATGTTAATTCTGTTGTGGATGTGCCTGATTAATGGATGTTTTTGGGATGAATTGCCTTGGTTTGTTTAATTCCTTTTACAATTGCGGTTGTTTGTAAAGGCCCCTACATTTTTGGGCATAAATAATTGTAATCAAGTTTGTATTCAAAGTGTTTGAAGTCTTGAATCGTTCGTCGAAGTTCTGGGCAAAGGTTGCGGCTCTTCGAGGAAGGAGACGATCTAGGGTTGATTGCATCGTGTAGAAGAGGTCCTATGCAATCTCTGTCCATCGCATCATGAAGATGAAGGAGTATGCGATCGCGGTTGAATGCGTCGGTTGAACGATGGGGTATACAATCAAGAGTTAGTCGTATCGGGTGACGATCGAGCACGCGATTGCTGAGTATCGTTCTAGGCGATCCGCCTGATGAGGTTCGCCCTATAAGTTGTAAATGGATCTACAAGTGCAAACGGATTGCGATGGGAAGGTACAAACCTTCAAGGCTCGACTTGTGGCAAAGGGTTATACCCAGGTAGAGGGAGTCAACTATGAGGAGACTTTCTTGCCTATTGCCATGTTAAAGTCGATTCGCATCCTCCTATCCATTGTAGCTTATTATAATTATGAGATCTGGCAAATGGACGTCAAGACGGCCTTTCTGAATGGCAATCTTGAGGAGACCATTTATATGGTGCAGCCCGAGGGATTCATAGCCCAAGGTCAAGAGCAAAAGGTTTGCAAACTGAATCGGTCCATTTATAGACTGAAACAGGCGTCTGATTTGATGCTACGATCAAGTCGTATGGCTTTGACCAAAACATTGATGAACCTTGTGTCTACAAGTTCATCAACACTTCAGTAGTCTTCTTAGTGTTGTATGTAGACGATATCCTACTCATTGGGAATGATGTCGGTCTACTAACTTCAGTTAAGAACTAGCTAGTGACCCAATTCCAAATAAAATATTTGAGAGAGGCTTAGTTTGTTCTAGGTATACAGATCTATCAGGATCGTAAGAATAAAGTACAAGCACTGTCTCAGGCATCGTACATTGACAAGATGTTGCTCAAGTACTCAATGCAAGACTCCAAGAGGGGCCTACTGTCATTAAGGCATGGAGTCACTTTGTCTAAGGAAATGTGACCTAAGATGCCTCAAGAGGTTGAGGAGATGAGACGGGTCCCATGATGCTCTGTACTCGTCCAGATATCTGCTACGTTGTAGGCATAGTCAGTAGGTATCAGTCTAACTGATGACGGGAAATTGGAAGTCAATTTTACTCGACAACCAACTTCCCTTGGATGCGGTATGCGATGCATGTTCCTAAGATATGCGTTGATAGTTATATGTCGATGGTCATGCGTTGGATTGAAAAATGCGTTAATGAATGTGTACGATGACCGTGCGTCCTGCCACAAGTTTTCTTGCATTCACACCAAGTATAACATGGACACAAGTTTCTTGGGTAATCCGAGGTCGAACACAGAGACTTGTAGCTATATGTTTACGGTGATGTGCATGCGGTGGTTTAAATAAAAGAATGGAGGGGATGTTACCAAGTTAATCCTACTCCTACTTCTATCTAATAGACAACGCAATGAGGATATGCCTAAAAGGTAGAGATACGAAAACCTTGACATGAAATAAATGTGTGGGAAAATAGATAAAATGCGAAGATGTTTTCTTTGCAACCCTTAAGAGTGACTGCAAGGGCAACCCTAGTCAACGCAAACTAATGCGATCATGCAACACTCATACAATAGTAAACCACCTCCCGGTGTAAATGCTACGACTTCTAATGCTAGAATGCATGCGATGTATGTGCAGAGGTGTCTATAGGGCCTACACATAAGCCTCTAATTCTTGTCTATGCGATGATACACAAACAAGGCGACCACATATCATCATTCCTATTCCTAGGGTGCATGCGATGCAGTGTTGACAAACAAAGCTTATCTCTAAGTCCCTATCTCTTGCTTATGCCGATCTAATCTCACTCTCTCGAGTCTAGATTCTAACCTAGCTCTCTTGAGTCATTATGGAATACACATCAAAACGCATCTACCTCGAGAAAATCCAAAGCTGATGTTTGGAACATTTCACCTTACCACGCCTGTTAAGTAGCAGAGGTTCAGAAAGGACGTAACACGTCAAGTCAGACTCAGAGCAGGGTCTAATTAATGCTGTCAGTGACCCAAGCTCTATAAATAGAGGCCGATGAGCTGAAATTCAAATCATCCGGAGATTATTCCCTCAACCGGGGATTTTCCCTGCGATCCAGACAAAATGCGTGAGAAGACACCTGAGAGTTTTTCACCTCCTTCATCCATTCCGAGTGACGACCGGAGTCTTCGATCGAAGTTAGATCTCGAGAGAGTTAGCTCCTCTAGCCATTCCATGGCACCACCGGCGGCCTTGACGCACCATTCCGCTGGAAGCAAAGCTTTTGGTTGCCCAGCCGTTCATTTCTTTTCCTTTCATTTTTATATTGTATTGTATGCACATTTTAGGAATTAAAGAATTACTACAATCTGTTTTTGAATGCATTTATCTGTTCCTTCGACTCCATCTCCATCTTTCTTTGCCTTATGCATCATTACTTTCATTTGCAACACCTTAGTTTGGGATTACATTGGGTATTGCATTACTTAGTCATGCAGATTTAGGATACTCGCAGCAGTCTCAGCCAACCCACCGAGAGTGTGTGCGTTGTGCGAGTTAGTGAGTAACCTTATTTTCTTAGTGTGAAGCTGCTGTAGATGCTCTCTATATGGCTAACGCATTGGCTTGTCTATGAGCGAAGTCAGGCAACAATCAAACTGCCCGGGAGGGTAATGTTGGACGCATTAAGCAAGGTATGCGTTGTTCACTTTAGAGATAGTAACAATCTTTGCGTCAACCAAGTTCATGCGTTTGTCTTGTCTTATGTTGTGCCAACACCCCTTTAGAGCTACTCGAGAAGAGTCTAAAGAAAGAACCT
>NC_052357.1:71919655-71923803 GCF_009727055.1 Benincasa hispida | reverse complement strand
GCCGGACTGAGGAGTTGCGCTTATGCGTTGATCCTGGCGACTTGCCTTCGTTTTGGCTTGCCCCCACGTGTGTCATGCGGACATCCAACTTCGAGCAAGTGCCTTTCACAGCTTAACTCTTATCAACATGGGTTTCCCCATTGCATTGATAGTGGAGTTATTATTCTCAAAATCTCACTTCAACTTTTTTTTTTTTTTTGCAAATGATCGCAATATAATGAACGCAAATCTCTGAGACCGCTGCCACCCCCAAACTTAGAGGTTGGCAGCGTTCTCACCGCAAAGCTAAAGACAAAACTACAAGAATGCGTTAATAAATGTTTGAACAAAGGTTTGCACAAGATAAAACTCAAGACTTCCAAAATTTGAAGAAACTAATAAAAGTGAAAAATGCCTTGTGTTGATTAGTTAGAAAATGCGGTGAACTACACGTACCATCATAGAAACATCGCAAAACAACACAATCGAGAAAAAGAGAATTTCAAAAGGATAAGACATACAAGATAACAAGAAAAGACCTTAGGCGGAACAACGTATGCGCTTATGCATTGGAATCCACGCAATGGAAGCCATGCGTTAAAGGGTGAGAGGAATTCTTCCGTTGAACTACGAATCGAGGAGACTTATTGTTGCACCTACATGAGCAAACATACCACAACCAAGAAAGCATCCATATATCCAAAATAACAATAAAAATAAAATAAAAATAACCTATACTTAGAAAGCAAAGTAAAGATAGAGTAGTCATCCCTGGAAAAATGAGAGTTTTGTCACCACAAGGAATCTTCCATGCAGGAGATGGTTCTCAACTGCTTGGGTCAAGTTGCCTTGACCATTGGAACTTCTGGCAATTGTTGGGCGCATGTTGGCCACCATGAGCTTAGAACTGCCTTCAGTTCTTTTGCGACTGATTGCCCTTCTACCTTGGGGTCAACATTGGCTTTCGGCACATCGCCTACACATCAATGTTGTTTGCAACCTGGTCGCACAAGCTGCAATACACCCAAGATAAAAAGTTTGCTCGCAGAGACACAAAACTTAACAAACATTTAGATGCCAAGTCCTCGGCAACGACGCCAAAAACTTGATGACGGGAAATTGGAAGTCAATTTTACTCGACAACCAACTTCCCTTGGATGCGGTATGCGATGCATGTTCCTAAGATATGCGTTGATAGTTATATGTTGATGGTCATGCGTTGGATTGAAAAATGCGTTAATGAATGTGTACGATGACCATGCGTCATGCCACAAGTTTTCTTGCATTCACGCCAAGTATAACAAGGACACAAGTTTCTCGGGTAATCCGAGGTCAAACACAGAGACTTATAGCTATATGTTTGCGGTGATGTGCATGCGGTGGTTTAAATAAAAGAATGGAGAGGATGTTGCTAAGTTAATCCTACTCCTACTCCTATCTAACAGACAACGCAATGAGGATATGGTCACTTCACTAGGATGACCATAGGTAACATGACCTCAATCCTGAGTGAGTTGGGAACTCCTTCCATTGAGGGTGGTCCTTTGATTTGTATGGGTGCGAGTGGCCAGGTACCTGATTCAAACCTACCATTTTGGGGATTCGTCTAATTTGGGAGCTGGGGACTCAGCTACACAAGATGGAATTCACTCCTTCCCCGAGGTAGGGGTAAGTAGATAGATAGCTCCCTTAAGGGCTGATTCCGAGGCTTGAACGATGTGGCACCACACACCTTCTCTTGGCCCGAGAGGTGTTCACACATAGTTGGACTATGTTGTATTGTTTATTAGAGGAATCAATGGTACTTAAGAAGTGAGATGTAACTACAGGGGCAAAATAATAAATTGGCCCAACTGTACTTACGACATCTGTGAAGAGTCATTGTACTCATGATTGGTTATATCCGATGGACACAGAAATATATCTGTGGTAAAAAAAGTTGAACTGTTGGTCTTTAGTAGAATCACTGACAGTTAACGGATGGTAGATCTCGTGGTTAAAGAGTTTAGTCAGCTATTCACGTACCGTTGGAGCTTCGAGCCACAGGTCCATTAGGTCCTCTGGGTAGCTTAGATAAAGTCGAGAACCAGTGTTTGGGTTAATTTGAAATGTTCAAATTGACAAGAGGAAGTTCAATTATATATGATATAATTGGACTGGTTAATTATGTATTATATAATTGGCTAAATATATGAGATACATTATTTTGGAGAAAATTATATATAAATATGATTTATATCAAGTAGAGAAGAAAATACTATAGTAGATATATAATATCAAACTATAGGATATAAATATAATATGATTATATTTATTAATTAATTATTTGATAATTAACGGATTTATCCACGTTCAGACGTGGGAAGTGGGACTGCGATGATTATGGTACTGATGGATTAAAACAATGAAAATCGTTTTCATTTTAATTTCAATTGTGCATTCATATTATCGCGCGCCCAAAAAGAATCCGTGAAAGCAATCGCGAGAACCAATACGATAGAAGCTCGTTCGTCTAAACGATCGTCTGCCTCACGCTTTCTCTAAACGATCGCATACATTTTTCCTAAACGATCGTTCAATTTTTCCTACACGATCGTGTAGCTCTACTATACGATAAGCATTTCCGCTATATGATAACAGAGTTTCATCTCCCACTTGCTTATCGTCTACACGACGTGTTCTCCTTCGTCCTCTACCAAACTCACTAGAGCCCACTCTTTGGGTTTTTTATGCCGAGGATACCCAGGTTTCTCTTATGGTGGTGTCGTCCCTACTGCATTGTTAGTGTACGCTCGGATCGTGTTGTTGTAGTCGACATACTCGCCGGGTGCTGGTAGATCGGTGGGAGGTTTTCTGCTGTTTAAGGTTCAGACATACAAAGGGAGTCTTCATCTGGTATAAACCTTTTTTCCTTATTAATTATTGTATTATGAGCATGTCGATAAGGAGTTTTAGATGTATAACTATATATGTTGAATGTATGTCATTTGTGTTTCGATCAATGTGAAATCGGAGCGATCTAAACCCGCTCATGGAACTCTCGATATGAGATCCTTCAGTAGGCTCGGGCCTTCTCATTTACCCTTGTCCATCGCTCGTATGCCTCTCGAACATTTTGAGCGACATTAAAAGCTAGAATAGGAGGACAAGCCTCCGTGAGAGTGAACATGAGATCCTCAATGATCAAAATCGTCATGATCGTGTGTTTCCAAGTAGCGAAATTATCGCCAGTAAGTTTTTCAGCGCTTAATAATGCCAACGTGGTTGTTGCCATTTTGAAAACGTTGCTGGAAATACGAACAAAACTTTATTAGATTTTGCTAAACCACTTTTAAACCAATCAGTTTTGCAAAACAGTTTCAAGTACCCTAAGTTATAGAATTTTATTTTGCAATGATGCCCCAGTGAGGCAAGACAAATGTCACCGATGGGGTGATCGATTGCCCCTTCGTTGGGATGAGACATTCTCAACCATTAGGCAAAACCAACTCTTGGAACTAAGCCTAACAGCCACCATTTTTCGGTCTAGAACTGTTAACCTTTAACAATTCCGTGTAAGTGTAACCCCTCGCTTTCGGTGCTAGAGTCCCACATGAGCCCACCATAAGGAAGAAGCAAATTAGGACAAGAGACTAAGTTACCTTATCCTCTTACAGGAGATCAAATAAAGAAGCGCGTAAAACTGCCATTCTTTAGGGGGACACTCCCAGGGTGCCTCGAGGCAAAGCGCAGTAACTTTATTCAACCTAACGAGGGAGACCAAGGGATATGCTGTCGTACTTCCCGCTCCCATTTACTATGAACACTCTCTCCATCCACCTTAATATTAACCTACCTAAACACCATCTGTTAGGGGGACACGCCAAAGGTGCCACGAGGCCAAGGGTAGATCTCACGGTGTGGACTATTTAGGAGAAACGTGAAAGGTTTAAGTGAAGCATATTATGCCCCAAGTACCTCCCACTGAATGTTCTACCTAGGGTTCATTAACCTAGACAATCCGACTACTGATTTTAGTCTAAGTTGTCTTTTTAAACTCTGCTCACAGACAATATTTGTCTATGAAATATTAACAAGTTCAAGTAGTCACATTTAAACACTTTAATGGACTGTCCTTAACTTACATGCATGCATCAAATCTATCTAATTCACCTTTCCAGGTAAGTTCC
>NC_052357.1:71865679-71919419 GCF_009727055.1 Benincasa hispida | reverse complement strand
AAGAGAGAGGATAAAACTAAAGTCCTGAGGCTATTAATGTAGTTTGAACTTATGCTAGTGACATAAAATTGGATCAAGTTCAAATCATATAGCACAAAATGGTCTAATAGTACACTGAATAAGCATCGGGCGCCTTATTCGGGGACACTATGGATTGGCCATTTGTAGTTAGTACAAACATGCTGATCCTAAAATCGTTCATGCTGGAAGACATGAAAAGTGCGGGCGCATCCTATGTAAAGAGTTTACATCAAGATCAAAACCATGAAATAGTCACTTTTAACGTTCTAAATGCCGTTTTATATATAAAACGACTATTTCATTACTATTGCATGACCAGGTAAACTTAATCTTAATCTGAGCAACTATAAACTCCTCGTTTCACGTTACGAAATTATCCTTAGATCTGCCATAGGTGAGCGGCAGCTCATTATCGCTGGCCCAAATAAGCTCCATTTCAGGGTAAGATCAAGTGGATAGCTAGGAACATAAGTTGGAAGATGGAATTCAATCCTACCCATTATAGGGATAATAGAGATAGGTTGTTCCCTTTTAGTACTAATTCCGGTCTTTGAACAAGAAGCCCACCCTCTTCTTTGCCTGAGAGGGGGTTCGTTTATAGGTTGGACCTTAACCAATTGGTTCATCTAGAGATCAGTGGAAACTTTAAGGAATAAGAATGTAGTCTTGAGGGTAAACGGTTTTCTATCGAACCAACGCGACGACTTAACGAACAACCTGTGAGGATTAGCTTACTAATCATGGTTAATCTATGTGGAACAACAAATATATCTATAGTGAAGGGGAGTACAACTACGAGACTATAGTGGAAATGACCGTAGTTAAACGAATGTTGAATTAGCTTCCGTCTAAAAGAGTTTTAGCTAGCTAATCTCGGATGCGTTGGAGCCATGATCTATAAGTCCATTAGGTTCTCCTACTAGCTCATATGGAATAAACTTAGAACAGTATGATAGAATAATTCGAATTGTTCGAATTAGATGAAGAGAGAGAAACCGACAAGTATATGTGATATAGTGGTTGGGTTTTTTTTTAGTTTAAGAGATACAGCTTTAATATTTAAATATGATTTAAATATCCAAGAATATGAATAACGTTTCATATTTCGGAAAGCTTGGAAATAATGGAAAATGGTCAAAGATGTAAAAAGTCAGATTGACTTTGTGACTTTAAAAAGTCAAACTTTGACCGACCTTATATATCAATATGAATTTGAATTTCGAGAAAATGAATGCGGATTCATGCTCGAGAGGTCAAAATTAGTCACACACGGAAAAAATCATAAAAAGTCAAAACTATGTTGGCCCTTTAGTTGGTGGGAAAATCCAAACTTTGTTGGATAATTCCACTAACAAAATAGTGGACTAGGTGTTGGCTTATAGTGGAGACATTAAGCCCACTTAGATAGTGGATTCTAGGTGTTGGGTTTTTATGGATTTGCTTCATGCAATTGTTACAAGACTTTTTTCTATAAATTGGGCTTTCAATTTGAATGAAAAAACTTTTGTCATTTTTCCAAAATTGTTTTTCTAAATTTGGGCTGGAAAAATCACTACTTTGGAGCAAATTCAAAACCCAAACCTAACCCAAAATTCCATCTTCTTTTCCATCTCTTTCTCTCTCGCGGGTTCTTCATCCATCGGGTCCCACAATCTGGTTCTGAGTCTAGAGGATAGTAGGTCAGCTCTAGTGGTGGTCCGGAAGAGTTCGAGTCGAGATTCAACGAATAAAAGTGTTTCAGGAGCTTCAAAGGTAATTTCTTAATTTACTGTTTTTTCCTTCAATTGCATGCTAATTTCCTTTTAATTAAAAGCAATTAGAGTGTAATTAGGTTCTTTTTCCGTTGCGTATGTCTCATGTTCCATCAATTAGAACCGTGATCTTAGGTCTATGTTATCCAAGTTTTAAACACTTTAAAACCATGAATTAAACCTAAGTGAGCATGCGTGTCTTTCTTATTTCTTTCAGTTCTAATTTCTCTTTAACTTTTAAAAAGGAACAACTAAACCATTGCGCACAACGAGGTATTTATAACATTTGTAAAGTAACCTATGTGTCATGTTTCATGCAATTTCCGATCATTACTATATGTAACTTTTATATAACGCGTAACAACCAAGCAAACATGCTATCATTCACCCTTATACTATACAATTATAATATAAAGATGATGCATATCAATGCTTTTTATGCATGCATAAATATAACTCTTATATTATATGATGCATGGGCATGCTCTTACATAATTAAATGCTTCTCTAAATTATAACAATTATAATAAAGAGATGATGCATGACCATTGCATAACCTAAGGTGGGATTTACTATATTTGCATACCATATGACATATAAAAAACATACATCGTATGTAATAAATAAAGGATTAATGGACCGGGATGAGCCTTTACAAAAACCGGAATCAAATAACCCTATCTATTACATTTTTCATCAAGCAAACCAGTTCACAGGCAAACCAGGTCTTGAACCGTCAAGAGGAATCCATCGTGTAGTAAACGCCATAGGTAGACGATCGTCCAGGCACACTAGACGATAGAAGCACAATTAAACGATCGCATAGGCGACGATAAGGCTGCGAAGCCTGATCGTCTATGCGATCGCTTAGCACAATGACAAGTAAACGATTTACCTTGCATTACTAAACAATCGTTTAGTCAGTTACTAAGCGATGAAGCTTGCTAACCTAAACAATCGTCCAGTGCTTGCGTGCGTTAAACGATACGCGAGCATCTCATCGTCTACACGACCCAATACTCTACGACCGCATACCCGATCGTCAATACGATACGACCAACTTTTGATCGCATACCCCATCGTTTAATTGATGCGTTCAACAGAGATCACGTACTCCATCGTCTTTACGATGCGATCAATAGCGATCGCGTACCACATCTTCTGCATGATGCGATCAACCCTAAATTGCCTCCTTCCTCGAAGAACTACAACCTTTGCACCGATCTTCTTCTTCAAACGACTCAAAACTTCAAAAAAACTTTGAATACAAACTCGATAACGATTATTAATGCCCAAAAACGCAGGGGCCTTTACAAAATATCGTAAATGTAAAAGGATTTAAATCAAACCGAGGCTACCATCTACGAAAACATCCATTAATCCACACAACCACAACAATTTTAACCATTAAACAGTGTAGAAATGCACCCACCAAGAACCTAAATGTCATTTTGTTGCAACATATGAAATTGGAGTATCAGAACCTGGCTCTGATACCAATTGAAGGATCTCTTACCGAAGAGTTCCATGAGGACGTTCGAATCACTCCGATCTCACCGTGACCAAAATACACATTATACATTCAAACGCACAGTTTTGCAAACTAACAGTTAATTAAAGATATGCTTTAAATAAGAAATAAATGAGGGAGAGAGTTGCCATGCCAGTTGAAGACGTTCTTCAAACGTCGAAACTCAATGCAGCGGAAGTCTCTACCCGATCAACCAATGCTCGAACAACCGCACGAACACGAACGTCGCGGGGACGACACCACTAGAAAAAAGCCCAAGTTATTCTCGAAGTGAAAACCCAAAGTGTGGTCTTTGGTGAATTTGGTAGAGGAAGAAAGAAGAAAATATCGTGTAGGCGATAAGCAAGTGGGAGGGAAAAAAGAAGCTATCGTATAGCACGATGCTTATCGTTTAGGAGGAACTACACGATCGTGTAGATTTTACTGAACGATCGTTTAGAAAATGGTATACGATCATTTAGCAAACTCGGCACACTATACGATCATTTAGGGAAGCTATCCGATCGTGTAAGAACTAGCGTGTGATCGTTTAGATGCGAGGTGGACGATCGTCTAAGCGCAGAGCGACTATCGTATGAGCTCTCGATTTACTTAAGCGATCAATTACGATTCACCAGTGCGCGTCTCTCTCTTTTTATTTTTAGACGATCCATTCAAAAATGAAACCAAATTTTTTAATTCATCGGTTACAATAACCGACGCTACCCCACTCATGCACGTTCCGAACGTGATTTTTGGATTAATTATCATATAATTAACCAATTAAAATATTAATAAATATAATCATATTATATTTTTACGCCTATAGTTTTGATATAACATATCTACTATTAGTATTTTCCCCTCTTCTTGATATAATCATATTTATATCTAATTTCCTCCAAAATAATGTATCTCATACATTTAGCCAATTATATCATATATAATTAACTAGCCAATTAATATCATATATAATTGAACTTTCTCTTGTCAATTTGAACATTTCAAATTAACCTAAACATTGATTCTCGACTTTATCCAAGCTACCCAGGGGACTTAATGGACTTGTGGCTCGAAACTCCAATAGTTTGTGAATAGCCTGACTAAAAACTCTTTAGCCACGAGCTCCACCATCCGTTAACTGTCAGACATTCCACTAAAGACCAACAATTGAACTCTTCTTACCACAGATATATTTCTGTGTCCATCGAATGTAACCAATCATGAGTACGATGACCCTTCACAGATGCTCGTAAGTACAGTTAGCCAAATTATCGTTTTGCCCCTATAGTTACATCTCACTCCTTAAGTACCACTGATTCCTCTAATAAACAATACAACATAGTCCAACTATGTGTGAACACCTCTCGGGTCAAGAGGTGTGTGGCGCCACATCGTTTAAGCCCTGGAATCAGCCTTTAAGGGAGCTATCTATCTACTTACCCCTACCTCGGGAAGGAGTGAATTCCATCTTGTGTAGCTGAGTCCCCAGCTCCCAAATTAGACGAATCCCCAAAATGGTAGGTTTGAATCAGCGACCTGGCCACTCGCACCCATACAAATCAAAGGACCACCCTCAATGGCAGGAGTTCCTAACTCACTCAGGATTGAGGTCATGTTACCTATGGTCATCCTAATGAAGTGAAGTCTCTGTCATGAACGATATTATATAACGAGACGTTAACACTTCGTGGTCAGGTCTTATACAAACTCTTTGTATAGGACGCCCCCGCTCTCATGTCCCCAACATGAATGATCAGGATCAGACCATCTGTGACAAGTCATAACACTTATGACCATTCCACAAAGTGGGCCGCATCCGTAGTGTTACCAGGATAAGGTTTCCCTCCTATATCCATATACTACATACCATTTTGGTTATCACTCAAGACATGATCCACTTGTATGTGACCACATACATGCTTGAGTCATATATAAATAACCAGGGATTTTATGTTTATTGGTTTGTGGTAAAGCAAATAAAACAAGCAACTGAGCAAAATACAAAATGTAAAGTAAATAACATATATTATACAACACAAGCGTTCGTACAAAATGTGTACAAACTACAGGACACGAGACTTTAGGGCATCAACCTCAACATGCCGGACACTCCACTAAAAACCAACAACTACACTCTTCTCACTACAGATATATTTGTGTGTCCATATTAACCAATCTCTAGTGCAATAACCCTTCACAAATCGCTCGTAAGTATAACTGAGCCAATTTACCGTTTTGCCCCTGTAGTTACATCTAACTCCATAAGTGCCATTGATTCCTCCAATGAACAATAAGTCATATTCCTAATATGATTGAGTCCTCTCTTCCAAAGAAAGGATGTGGCCATTATGTTTAAGACTTGAAATCAGCCTTTAAGGGAGCAATTTATCTACTTACCTCTACTTCGAGGAAGGGGTGAATTCCACCTTCTGCAACTGAGTTCTCAGCTCCTCAATTAGATGAATCCCCAAAAAGGTAGGCTTGTTAAGTTGGCAATCTGGCCTCTCTCACTAATCAAAGGACCACTCTCATAGGCAAGGGTTCCCAAAACACTCAAGATTAAGGTCATGTCACCTATGGTCATTTTGGTGAGACGTAAGTTTCAATTATCAACGGCGTTATATAAAGAGACTGATTATCTCGTGGTCCAGTCTTATACAAACTCTTTCTATAGGATAGCCCCGCTCGCATGTCACCATATGAATGGTCAAGATCAGACCATTTGTAGCACGTTACAACACTTGTAACTATCTACAAAGCAGGCCGTATCCGTAGTGTCACCAAGATAAGGTATCCCTCCTTTATCCTTATATTACAGACCATTTAGGTTATTATTTAAGACATAATCCGATTGTATATCTCACATACATGCTTAAGTTTACATAAAATAACCACAGAACTTAGTCTATTGGATACGAGTAAATGCAAATAAAATAAAACTTATTTTATTATTAACAATGTGTACAAATTATTTACAAACTACAAGACTCTGGGAGAACTAAGACACCAATCCCAACAATGGTGACATAAAAATGAATCAAGTTTTAGTATGTAGCCAAAATGGTCTATAAGTATACAGATGAGATTGGATATCTCATCCTGGTGACACTATTGGATGCGACCCATTTTATATACTAATACAAATGATGTGATCCAAAAATCATTCATGTACAGACATGTGAGTGGGGGTGTAATGAGTTTGCATAAGACCGGACCTCGAAATAGTCACTTTTCTTTATAACAACTGTTTACTGTTAGAATTGACTATCTCAAACTCAATGACCTAGGGTAACTCGATCGTAATCCTGAGTTAACTATGAACTCCTGTTTATTCGGGTTTATCCTTTGATCTGCATAGGTGAGAGTAGTCCAACAACACTGCTCAATAAGCCTCCCATTCAGGGGATAAGACCGGATAGATAGTTGGGGACATGACTTTGCAATATGGAATTCACTCCCACCCGATTTAGGGTTAGCAGATGGGTTGGCCTTGTATTGAACAACGGGGCCCCATCCTCTCATGGAAGAGAGGGTTATGATTTAAAAGTTGGACTATAAATCAATTTTTAAATGGAGGATCAGTGAGAGCTTAAGGAGTAAGATGTATTTATAGGGATGAAACGGTAATCTTTGACCCAACTGTAAATACGAACGACCTGTGAAGGCTTGACTTATCGATTATGGTTAATTGGATAGAAATATATCTACAATGAAGAGAGTGCAACTATCGAGCTATAGTGGAATGTCTTGATAGTTAACGAATAGTGATTAATTTGGTTTAAAAAGTTTAACAAATTAATTACAAGTCGCTGGAGCTCATGACCTGTATATCCATAAGGTCCCTCTACTAGCTCATAATTTGGATTAGTAAATTGAGTAATCTTGATATGATTTAAAATATTTAAATCCAATTAGGGTTTCTATTTATTGTATTCGATACAATTGAAATGTTTAATTTTATTGAAATTAAATGAAATTGGAGAAACAATTAATGTTTAAAATATGATTTAAATATTAATTGTATAATATTAATTTCATTATGATGGAATTATTTTTTAATTAATTTAATATTATATATTAAATTAACAAAATTAATTAAAAAGTTTAATTAATTAGTTTTATTTAAAAAATAATTAATTGAATTAATTTTTATAAAACTAATAAATCAAAATTAAATAAGTTTAATTTAGAAAATGATTTTGGAAATCATTTTTTGAAAGATAATTTTGAAAATCAAAATTCAAAGTGGTGATTTCCAAAAGTTGGAAATCCTCGCTATGGTGCAAGGCACCTTATTCACTCAATTCCATTTTCTCCATGAAGTAGGAGTTGACCTTCATGCAAGCTTTGAATTTGCATGATCAAAACTAAGTTGAAGTGCTAATCTGAATAATTGATTCATGCTTATAAGTCTTTCTTGAAGAACTCTGCAGAAATCTATTACCTTCCAAACCCTCTTCATATCTTATATACATCTAGCTCAATTTAGTGTTTCCACTACACAATCCTTGCAAAAGAATAGTAGAGAATATCTTCGTGGTGGTCTACTTGAAGATTGAAGCTCTTTCACGTGGAACTTAGCTGGTATTGAAGAGGATTCTTCAAAGGTATTGTGTTAAGCTAGGAAGCACAAATAATTCTAATTGTGCAAAGAATCGGTATCAGATACGAATACGTCCAGATACGTGGTAGATGCATGTTTGATACGTGATTTGAATTATCTGATTAATTTTATTTTTATTTTTATTTTTCAGATATGCGTATCTGCTTCCAGGGATACACGGGTTTTTTTTTTTTTTTTTCAATTTTAAGCCAAACCACTTAAAATGCCCAACCCACAAACCCATTTTATTTTAGTGTATGTCTAAGAGTGATTTTAACATCATCAAAAATCACTTTTTCCATTTTTAAAATCACTCGAAAACATACATTTAATTATTCAAAAATTAATTTAGTTTTCAAATTTACACTTCCTAAATACAATTTTCATATCATCAAAATTAGTTTTGAAGGATTAAACATGTTCCACGGTGATTTTGAAAATGACAAAAGTGATTTCAATCATCACTTCCAAACATAAAAGTCCACTTAAATTGAGCAATCCAGAATCAAACAAATTAAAAATGACAAAAACATAAAAAATAAAAAAAAGACCCGAAACGTAATTAAATCTTCATTCTTCCCTTTTCTCTCACTACTTTTCTCTCACTATTTAAATCATGATTCACACCCTCTTCATCTTCAACTTCATATCAATCTTCAACTTCTACTTCTTTCCTACAGTATACTCTAGTCGCTCAACAATGAATCGACGTTATTGGATTTTTTTCAAGTTTTCACTCTATTCTTGAATCTATTTTAATCTAACTTAAAATAAGTATTATAGCAATTAATTAAACAATATATCTCTCTCTCTCTCTATATATATAACGTATCTTTAAAGTATCCGTATCTTAGTTTTTCAAAATTAACGTTATCGTTGTATCGTATTGTATCCGTATCATATATCCATATATGTGTTTGTGCTTCTTAGACACACCATTGTTGCGGTGATAGATTTAGAGACAATGATTTTATTCAAGATAGCACCATTATTAGGGGTTAAGGTCGGCGACAGAGCTTGTGTCAGAGGAGTTGGGATAGAAGAAGATGGAATTGGAGTGATCAATAGTGGCTTCAAAGGAGTAATAAATGAAGTCGATGAAGAAGGAGTTTTGGTGGAAGGAGAGGGAACCACGCTCGATAAAGCATGGGATGAACATAGAATTGAAGTTGGAGGTGTCGTCACTGTTGTTGGAGGAGCCGATCTTGAAGAGGAAAAATTACTGCAATTTGGTTGGAGAAGAGTGCGGTGCTTATGGCCTGACCAATCGATAGCCTCTAGATGTTTGTTTTAATATAGTGTAATTACGAATAGTTTTTAATAAATATACTGCAATCTCATTAGTATGGTTAGGATGGGTTAGATTTTTATAAATTTGTTATTTTTATTTTTAATTCGTTTAGTCACTTTTACGAGTGAAAACGTTGATTTGCTATTTTTACAAATGAAAAAGTTAAAATATATCATTCTTCCAATTGGCCCTTAATTTATTCTCTTCAAAAACAGTATTCGACGTAATTGGGTTCGTACCTGTCTCTTCAGTGTTCACGGAAAGCATATTTGGGTTCTTTACTTCTATTGTAGCCTGGAATTGAAAGTTACCGCCATTGTTCTTATTATTAATCTTCACTACCATCACATCAAAAAGCTTCTAAATCTTCGTCAACAATTCTGAAATTCCCCATTTTTAGGTTTACTGCTGGAGCCTCCTTCTTATCATGTGCGCTTCTCCATGGCGAACTTGAGGACCGACTCTCCAGTCGCTTGTCGCATCGTTCGTGCCTTTCTCGACTTCCTCAACTCCGGTCTCTACTTTTTCTCTCTTTTTCCGATCGCTTTTCTTCTTTTCGATGATGTTATTCAAATTGAGCAGCTTTAATTTTAGCGCTCTTCACTGTCCTTTTTATTCTTCTTGATTTATTATTATTACTATTATATTTCTTCTCTGTTGAATCCTTCAAAATGCATTGTATAAGGTGTTTTGTTGGATTTGTGTAAATTAAGCGATTTCAGTGGAGTGAAGCGTTGTGTTGCATTATGTAATGTTCCTTACCAGTTTGATGATTTTTTTTAGGGTTTTCACTAAGAAATTCGTTATGTGATTTTTTTTTCTTCTTCTTTTTGTGCGTAGTGGAAGCTGGTCCAGGTGTTGATGTTGAAGGCCTCGAGGTCGCAAAACAATGTTTAGAACAAGTCTTTCAAGTTGAGTCTCCTGCTGCTGATGAGTTAACGGAATTGGATTCGCTAGTAGAAATTTTTAGTTCGCCGGAATCTTTTCAGCGTTCTCGAACCAGTTCATTTGTTGATAATGGAGCTATTCCATTCGGACATCACAGTCCTCTCAATGTGAATGATTCTGATGCCAATTTGTCAGAGTCAAAACCTCAGGTCAGCTTTCGTTTATGAGAATTTCAGCAATATTAGGTGATTTTCTCTGTGATAATTTCCATTTGTTTATATACCACACCATTTGTGCCTATAAAAACAATATGTGAAGCTTATCATTAGTTATCACTGGGACAACACTGAAATATGTAAACATTTGTATGTCAATTTGTAAACATGGACAAATGTGTGGCCAGAATGAGATTCTACCATTGTGCATTTTTTTTTTTCATTTTCGTGAGCCAAAAGTAGAAGTGAAACAGACATCCACCGGAATTTCAAAATAGTGTTAAATAAGGTCTTATTGTTTTGGCAATCAAGATATAACCTGTTGGTAGTTAACTGCTCCGAGTGTAAGATCTTAATTTAATCCCCTTTCCTAGTGGTTGATCGAGTGTATTAATTTTCTTGTTTTTTCCTTTCTTTTTCATGGAGTAGTTTGTCTATTTATTATACTCTTACAAAATGTGTTGTTGCAAAGTATTGTTTTTCTGCACTTCAAAACATCCAAATTATATAATTTTGTGAACACTCATAAATGTTTCTATTATTAGTCTTCATTCACTTAAAATTATTTTGAATTCAATCAATTTATATCCATCTGATTGAATCATTTTGTAGTGTTGAGTTTTTGTTGAGTTTTGACTTCTGCTCCCTCAATTAATCCAGGGTGGTGATTGGTCGAGAGAATCTCATTCTGTAGGTAGGTCTTCTTCTCTTCTCCTTTTATGTTCCTTGCTTACCTTTGTCTTTGTATATTTTATTTTTGCAATGTAAGTTTGGCTATCTCCATGGGAAACAGGAACTACATATCAGCATCCCACCTTTATTACCTCTTGTTTTTCAAGATTTCCTCTTGGGTTTTATGGTTATAGAGAATCTATGAACTCTTGTTGAAAGGGCATTTAAGAAGTAGAAGGATCGCACTTGGTGAATTTGGAAGTTTGGATCACTATCCTTTCAGTGTAGATATATTGGCGAACTATGTGTTTGGCATATGGAAAAGTAGATTTGACCCTGATCTTGAATTGTCTTTGTTCATACATGGAAAATAGTATCTTTTTTGTGCAATAGAACAATCACTAAAGATTTAGGCTCAATATGTGAAATGTAGTAATTCTAGCTGGTGGAACCTGTATGTGGAAATTTTGATTCACCTCTCTATTTTACTAACTGTAACGCAAGAACAGTAATGATATTGTGTTCAGGGAGGACATTTAGAAAGGATGGTGGAAAAATTGCACTTAGATGTACAAGTTTTTCACGTGTTTGGTCACCATCCCTAAGATTAACTGCAATGGCCGCTGGACCAGGTTCAGACTAAATTTGCAACTTCAAGTTTACATGAAAAACAGAAGAATTAAACCACTGTCATCTTTTTAACTGTAAAAACCATTTCTTTTCTGAACAAGAAACAAAAGCTTTTCCAAAAGATGATCTGTAATTTGGAGTTATTACAATTTTTTTTGGTCATCTTTGGATTTCCATCAGACTAGAAAGGATTTCCTATTCCGTTTTATTTCCTAGGTTTTTTATCCTTTCTTTTGTTACCTCCTTGTTTAGTTGTCTTTAGAAACGTGGGATATTTCTTTGAAATTTGGAGAAGCTTAGGCCCCACTTGATAATGATTCATTTTTCATTGTTTTCTTTAAAAATTATGTTTGTTCTCTTAATTTCTTTGGTATATTTTTCACCATTCATACAAATAAATTTGAATTTTTGGCCAAATTTAAAGAATGAAAACAAGTTTTTAGAAGCTATTCTCTCTCTCTCCCTTTTTTTTTTTTTCAGTTTAATATTTTGAAAATGTTTTTGAAAAATAGATTACAAAACAAATAAACATGTGGAAGTAATGTTTATATTCTAAATTTTCAAAAACAGGAAATAGAAGACAAAATGGTTTTCAAAGAGGGTTTGTAACTTGTAGAAAAGGAAGGTCTTTGTGTCCTTGTTAGATCATGGATCATGTCTATATCAATTCATTATAACTTCCAAAGTAAGCATAATTTTTTGTTTCATGGAGATGTTCTCGGAGGAGCTGCTAGTAGGAAGAAGTGATAATGTTCACTTTCAGCACTTTTTTGGATTAATTAAGTTGAAAGAATCGAGCCCCCTAGAAGATGAGGAGAGTATGGAACACAAAGGGAAAAATATAAATTATCTTCACTGACCTCGAATTCTTGATGAACAGTCTTTATGATTTTGTTTGGTATATATATAATATTTTCTTTCTCCATATCATCATCTTCTCGTTTTCCTTCTTGAAAGAGAGTTTGCCTTCTCTTTTCTAAGAGGAAAATTGAAAAGGGACTTTATATCGTCTTTTTGTATTAATTTTTTATATATTTTTTCTGTAGAAGAATTTTATGAGATTGTATACCTTGATCCCTTGAATCAATTAAATTGGTGTTTGAATTCCCACCACCCCCCCCCCCCCCCCCCCCCCCCATTTTTCCATGGTGGTCATCATTTTTGCAGGAGTATTGCAAGATGAACTTTTTGGGCAATTTGTTCTTGCGCTTGAAAAACTTCACTATTTTAGGACCACAGCAGATGGGAGGGATGATCCTGACCAACTCGAGCGAGCAACACGTTTGTTTCATGATGCTCTTAGAGTATGAATTTTCTTGTAGTTTTGCTGCTTCAAATGAAATTTACTTCTTTGCATGAACCATTTTCTTTCCATTTCATGCATATCAGTGTCTGTTGCTTGATATTCTTAATACAGTTAGTAACTTATCTTTTACTGACTCATTGCCTCTTATATGTGCTTTTACTTTTGAAGAGTGCCTCTCTTTCTCTCTCTCTACCCCTGCCTCCTTGTATAATCCTTAACCAAGTTTCTTATTGTATTAGGAGATGGAAAGATCTGGATGCCCTGAAATTAATCACAAAAATCTGGCTGAGTCCTTGAAATCCCTTGGTACCATGACTATTACAAATCTCTACTCTAGTAATAATCTTCAGTTTTTTATTTCTTATTTTTTATTATTTTTATTATTTTTATTTTTTTCATTTTAAACTTATGTTTTTGTGTACTTATGCACACTGATTTAATATGGTAGGTAAAAATAGGTTCCCCACACGCATATGTAATGTTTAGATCCTTTTCTCTTTATTATTTAGATATACTCTTTCATGCTTACATTATTTTTTAAGAAAAAAAATATGCATTTTTTAATAATTTCCAGAAGGACAAATCCCACTTTGTATCTGCGCGTAGGGGTTCTAATATGTAAAAATATGTTTTGTTTTAGGTAACAGGGCTATGCAGTCAAAACTTTACTCTGACGCAATTGAGTTGTATAGCTGTGCAATTGCATTATGTGAAAATAATGCCATTTACTACTGTAACAGGTAGAATGCTGTTAATTATAAAGATCATTATCGTGAAAAGTAAAGGAATTTCTTTTTCTTTCCTGTGTCCAAGATAAGATAAGAAACAGATTAATACATTCATTCATCTCTCTCAGTTAGGGAACTTAATATTTATCAAATTTTCCTAAAAGGATTTAGCAATGATTCAGATTCCTGGACTTATGTAGGCTATCTCTTTCCTCATCAAGCAGAATGTTAGGCCCTCTATTACAGTACAATACAGCAGTAGGGGTAAGAAAGGGATTTCGTCATTGACCAGATAGATAGACGAGTGAGGGGACCACGGGGGAACATGGCTGTGTTTGGGAACTATATATGTACTGTTATTTCTTTTAATGTTTTCTGTCAGTTAAGAAGTTGGACGAGATTACCAACCCTTACTAATTGGCTGGTGAGCGTTATGCCTTAGGAAGAGGGGGGGAAAAGGATTTATTAACACCATTTGCATAATTATTAATGAATAGGCCTTTTGGATACCTGTTTTTCTCGTCTGTGATACTCATTTGAAATTTCTCAATAATCATTCTTCACATTGCTGCAAAGTTTTTTAATAGTATCTTACCATCCTTCAAGTTTCTTGACATTAAAATATTGTAGAATCAAACATGCAGATAATACTTTCATCTCTGTGCATAGTTGTCCTGGTTTACTTTGCTTTTCTTCTAATTTTAGTTTCAATGGATTTAAATCTATGGAGACAGATTAATGGTTGTTGTTTTTTCCCTCACCCCTAATTTTTATTAATTACCTTCTTTTTCCAATATGTCAATAAAAAATCAACTCCTTAGGGCAGCTGCGTACACTCAAATCCAGAAATACTCTGAAGCAACAAGAGATTGTTTGAAATCCATTGAAATTGACCCAAATTATAGCAAGGCATATAGTCGTCTAGGTGTGGCTTTATACGACCAGGGGAACTATCGCGATGCTATTGATAAAGGATTTATGAGAGGTTCGTGTAACGTTAAACATTAGAACCCATGCAAGTTAAATTTAGGAAGAGAATCTGAGACTTGTTTCTTCTATTGTTGTAGGCATTGAACTTATGTTAAATTATGGAAGTACTTGTTATGTTTCGTTACTCATCTGTATGCAGTTTAAAATGTTAGCTTTAATGTGCAGCGTTGCAGTTGGATCCAAACAATGAAGCTGTCAGGGAAAATATTCGAGTTAATACACCGTGACTTTCACAACTACTACAATTTGTCTTGTATTACTTTTAACACTACTAGTTTATGACAATGTTTTATTTCTAATTATCAATAGGTAGCTGAACAGAAGTTAAAGGAAGCACAGCGACAAACTCAGCATGAGCAGGTACATGTGCTTTATTTTCTCATGAATTAAAGGGTTCTTTTATGGAGTAGTGTTAATTCTTAGTCTTGTATTAGAATGAGGTTAAGAGCACTTAAAATATATCTGCATTTATGAAGACAGCTTTTTGTTTGACCAGCATTTTTTTTTAATTAAAATAGGTGATGTGAATTTTATTTACCGTTTTTTTTTAAAAAAAAATTATGTAGTCCTAATTCATTTAGCTCTCTATATTTTCTTGTGTAGCTTCTCATTGGTCTTTTGAGTTTCTGAGGCCCTTAGGTCCCTGTCTCTTATACACATCTAGATGTGTATAAGAGACAGTTACTTAGGTTATGTCAAATACATAATAGTTTGTGAGGCACACTGTATATAAACTGTCTCTTATACACATCTAGATGTGTATAAGAGACAGGAGGCACACTGTATATAAAAGTAATAAGAGAAAGTATAGATGAAGTAGAAATATTAAAAAAAAGAAACCTAAACACAAGAAATTTTGCATCTAGGCTTAGTAAATTTGATTTTTTATTTAATAAGGAAAAAAACCCTAATTATTACTATATTTTAAAAATAATGAAAAGGCCCCAAGACCAGGGCTTAAAGCATTGGGAGTTCACAAAAGGCACACGCTTGAGGCGCATCTTATTCTGTGAGTGTCGTCTTTTCAAGGCGAGGTGCCGGACCTGTGCCTTGAGCCTAGGCGCGACTGTAGAGGGCTTTTTAAAACACCATTCTTGCTAGAGTTTTTTTTGGTCCTACACTCGTCGGGGAAGTTTTTGAGCCTAGGCGCACCCTCCCACCCTCTTCCGAATTTGGGGAAGGCGTTTATCATCCTTCTCTCTTAAGTTCTAATAATGGAGTTATAGAAGTTAGCGAGTTTAAGAAAGCCATTGCTTGCTTCTACTATGAGTTCTGGGACAAAGATTTGTATTTTGACGTCTGAAATTGGGCAATTCCTACGGATACACCATTATTTAAGCATAACCAAATTATATTTTATAATTAAGGACAGACCTAGAGTGAATAAAATCTCGATCTCTTTCATATTCAAGAGCCAAAACATGTCGCCATGTTTTTATCTTTGCCAATTTCTATTCATTGTGTTGCTCTCTTCTCAGAACCCTACTACTTTGCTAGTTCCAACTTAATATTCAACCTTATGCAGTCGTCACTCTCACTGGTCAAAATTCTTAGAACCCAGGGTTAGTTTCTCCTCCTTTTTCTCACCCTTTTTCAGTGTTTTTAGTATGTTATATCTTTCTACGACCTTACTTGAACAAGATCTGTTCTATAGGTTATACAATTGTGTCTTTGAGTTCTAAAGCATGTAATATCTTTATGTGGTGATATAATCTGTTGGAAAACTGACTTCATTATTGTGATACCAATGAAATGGCTTCAGCTACCAAAAGTGACGTTGTTCAGCCACTTGAAGTTAGCAGAAATGTTTTAAATTTGATCCCATTTGAACATGTAATGAGCAGTAGCGCCTCTTAATTTTTGCTATGTTTTTGCATTCCCATCCTTTTGCTCAGACTTATCGAACTTAGTTATCTAGTCGTGATGCTGCACCTGCACGGTTTATCGACAATGGATTTAATTGTATGCAGGGTTCAACAAGTCGAAGTCAAGAATCCCAAAATCAGTCTGGTGGTGGAGGGTCAAGGAATGACAGCCCCCCATCTCCTCCTTTCCCTTCTATGCCATTTAATGTCACTCTACCGTCTGGAATTTCGGACATGTTTATGAACATGGCTGCTAACGCTACAAACCCATTCCACGGGCAGCACTCCGAAGATGGGGGAGAAGAGAATAGAAGCAGAAATGGTTCGGGAGATCCCAGAACGAATATGAATGGGAATTTCAGTTTCAGCATTGGAGATGGGATGCCACAGGATCTGAATGGTGCTTTGAGATCTATGATGCAAATGTTTACTGGAGCAGCACCTGGTGGAAACCCTCAGAATAATTTCAATGGAAGACCCCCACAAGGCTGAAAACACTTGGTTAGTTTGTTGCACAGAGTTCCCTTTATTTCTCTCTCTCGTTCTCTCTCTCTCTCTCTCAAATTTATTTATTTTGGTTTTCTCGTATTTTGTTGACTTCCATTTTCCTTTACATCCTTTGGGGCGGTTTCCTCTCGTATATGGCATGGATCTTTGAGACAAAAATATACGGTTTTGAACAGACTCAGCCTTCAAATAAATGTTAATTATTTTCCTTGTTATTTATTTATTATTAGTATTAAAAAAAATGATTAAAATACCATTTTAATTCTCATACTTTGAAGTTGGTTCCCTGTATTTTCAACTGTTCAATTTTTGCTATTGTAATTTTAATAAATCTTAAATTCTCCCCCTAGTTTATGGTCAATTTCTTAGAAAACATTTTTTGTTATATATTGGCAAATTTACTATAAATTTTGAAAATATAATCGTATATTATATTGTATTTCCTTATATGAAAATTATTATTATTATTTAATTATTTTTAATAGAAATTAATTTTGATGGATTAAATTTTAGATTTATTGAAAATATAGAGACTAAAGTTAAAATTATAAGACTAAAATTAGACAAATTTCAAAGTATAAAAGTCAAAATGATATTTTAACTTTTAAAAAATGTGAACAAAAAGTCTCATTTCCTTAAAAAAAAAAAAAAAAAAAAAATGGTGAATGGGTTCTCGAGTCATCCGATGGACACTTACGGTAAATGTCTGAAAATGAATATTTCCCCCCTTTTCTTTTGGATTTATTAATTTCTTTAGAAGCTAATTCGATTTTTTGTCCATGTCAAATTTCAAACTCGGCCTCTTTTAAATGCAATTCTGACGAAGCCCATATGAGCTGAAAGCGATGTAGAGAGTGAATGAACTAATACAATTTTCATTTAACAAGATACGGCTTTGTTGATTGTTTCAAATAGTAATTTTGTCATTTAAAAGTTACCTTAATATGTTATAAATGTTTAAAGTTATTGTTGGAGTAGAACTTATTTAGAATTCTTTATGAAAATTTATTCATATTTTTTAGCTAGATTTTTTAAAGTATAAGAATATTTTAAAAGCAAATGGCAAAATTTAAGGTAGCTTTTATAATTCATTAATTCAACCTATTATTAATTATTCAAAGTACATGTTATTTTACTTGCAATGAAAACATTGTTTTACGCAAAAACTCTCAACTAATTCAAGCAACTCTAGAAGGCTCAAGTAATTAATTAGATTTAAAAAGTTGCATTTACTTACATTTGACATTTTCATCTAATAATCAATTTTCTTTTATTTAATACAAATGATACTACGTTTAAAAAACAGATGATGGTATGGTACTATTATCGTACATTAAAATCCAAGCCAGTTAGATGTAGCCTTTGACTAATCTCTTCTAGAATAAGAATAGGTATATTAGGCATTAAAGGAGAGCTTAATGACTCATCGCTAACTAGTTAGATATTGTATATTGTCTTTAAACTTTATAAGTTTAAATCTTCATTATTAAATTATTGACTTTAAAATAAATTTGTATTTATAACAACACATAAAAAGTGGTCATGACTCATAATATTATGTTGGTTAAGTAAAGTCAATAAATATAAATTTATTAAGTTGAATGAATATTATAAGATGATTAGTTCGTAAATAACTCACCGACTTAATTATATACAGATGGATATGTAATTTGTGTATTCATAATAGATAGAGAATCATCTTATTTTATTTAGATATAAAACTACTATAAATAATAAAATTAGCTAAAAAGAACAAAAACCGTTGAACGAGTAACAAGTACCAAATTTTGTCAAATACAAAAAGTTGTCCAATTGAATGATTGTATCAATATTCCGCTATTGTTTTTATTTTGTTTTGTTGTTTAAGTAATCCCATGACCTCGTTCAAAAAAAATCTTTTTTTTAAAACAATAATACAATCAACTATTTCCTAAATTTCTTATCTAAAATAAAGGGAGAGTACTATTTAGAAAAATATCTTTTGATCAAATAACAACTTTGAGAGGATGCTAAAGCCGCAATAGTATAAACAACTTTGTTTTCTTCTCGAGGAGAGTGACAAAAAGACAATATTAATAAAATTTTTAACAAAAAAAAAAAAATCCTTGATAAAGATTTCAATTTCAACAAAAAATGATCTCATTCCTAGATAGCGAAACTTAAATAACCTTCAAAACATCATACTCAACCTCAAAGGAGGGACTGAAGTATAGAAATACATAGATAAATTATCCTTCAATTGCGAGAGGACATCTTTTCAATTGTGGAGGGACAATTGGACAAATGAATATTTCTTAATTTATCATTTTTTATTTTTCTTTTTGATTTTAAGTTTCCTAATTTGTCGTATAACTGTACAACGAATAAAAGTCAAGTTAGGCACGACCCACTTCTAATTAACATGACTTATTCGAAATAATTAATTAGGCCTAAAAAAATTACTCTTATTATTTATAATTAAGGACAAATCATAATCACAAAAATCACATTTAAAGTATAATAATAGTTGTAATTATACTCTCAAACTTCTAATTATAAAAATTAAATCTTCAAACTTTTACAATTGTTCAAATTGGACCCTCAAACTTACAATTGTTGTAGAAATTGAACCCAATTGATATACTTTAAACATGGTATATTAGTTGACTGATATACAAAAAAAAAAAAAAGTGAGTTTGTTAAAAGGACAAAATTGGAATACAAAATAAACAAAAATTTAAATTTGAGAATTTTGTCATATTTATAATTTTCTATATGTTGAAGACAAGTCCCTAGTTATACATTTTGGAATTGCCACTCATTGCAAATTCCCTTTAAGTTTTATGTTAAAATACTATTTTGATCCCTATACTTTAAATTTGTTTAATTTGAGTAATTCAACTTTTAGTTGTCCAACTTTAGTCATTATACTTTCAATAAATTTTAAATTCAATCTCAATAGTGATTTAACATTGATTTTTTAAAAAACCCTTTTTGTTATCACATTTATAGTATAAATTTTGAAAACATATTCACATATTTTATTTTCTTAAATTAAAATTATTATTATTATTTAATTAATTTTAGTAACAATTAACTTTTAGAGATTAAATTTAAGATTTATTGAAAATATAGAAACTAAATTAGACCATTAAAATATATAAAATTAATCAAACTTCAAATTATAAATATCAAAATATATTTTAACCTAAATAGAAGCTAAAACGCACTAAAAAGATACCTTTCCTAAAATGAATCGTTACGCCATTGACAAAACTATCCACGAATGAAAGAAAAATAAATAAATAAATAGAAATTAAAAAGAAAAAAACATATCTGGAATGAGTCAGATGAGTGAGATGAAGGGCCAGGATTTAAATCAGAAATATGGAATTAATCAACACTTCACACTCCGTATCTTAATTTCCTTTTCTCATCAGTCAGAGTTCGCCCAGTTCCGAACCCAAACGCCCATAATCTGTATGGTAAACCCAAAGCCCAAAGCCGAAGCCAAAGCCATTGCCTGTTCTTGCAATCGCAATCATTCATTGCCAGAAAATTCATTGAAAAATCGTTCAAACTGAAGCTGATTCGTTTTCCTTGGCTGAAAGTTCTATCTCTTCCTGCATTGACGCCTCCGCCTGATTCCATTTTTACTTCTAATTTTGGTTTCTTCCTTCCTCCATACACGGATATTACTATCGCCACTTACCATCTGCTTTTTGCCACGCTTCTCTTTCTGGATCTTGATTGTTTTTCAATGTGGAATCTGTAGATTCTGCCTCTTGTTGCTTTGTTGTTCGTTGCATCAGTGGCGAGGGAAGACGCTGAAGGTTTGAATGTTTGATTCTGGAGTTTTTGTTTTGCGTTGTGATTGGAATTGCATTTTTTTTTTTTTTTTTTTTTGTATTTGTTGTTTGTGGTATAATTTTCCTTTAGGAGTTTCTGTTTTGGCTGCCTTTTTTTTTGTTTTATTCTTTTTTTGTGATACTTTTTTTGAGACTCGTCTGTTGATGCTTCGATGGAATCTGGGAAATTGTATGCGTCGTAGCTTTCTTTAAAAGGCAATAGTTCGTTTATAGATCGAGTCTTCATATTGGTTCATTTCATTGTTTGTGATGAGTTTATACTCTGTAAATGATCTTGATGAATTAATTTAGCTGCTTCTTTTCATTTTTAGTCACACTTGGTGCCTGAAGTATTGAAGAAATGAGTGCGTACATCGTTGGTGTTCTTGTACCTATTGTAGTCACACTTTTCTTCCGGAAATCTAAAAAAACAAAGAAAAGAGGGGTGCCTGTTGATGCTGGTGGGGATCCTGGGTTTGCTGTTCGGAATAGTAAGTGCACTGCGCCTGTGGAAACAGCATGGGAAGGCATCCTTACTCTTGCAGAACTCTTTGAGTATTCATGCAAGCAGCACCAAGACAGACGCTTACTTGGAACACGCAAATTGATCGCAAAAGAAACTGAAGTAGCTGCTGATGGGAGATCCTTTGAGAAGCTTCATTTGGGTGACTATGAGTGGCTAACATATGGTCAAGCATTTGAAGCTGTGTGTAGCTTTGCTTCTGGTCTAGTGCAAATTGGGCATAATAAGGGAGAACGTGCAGCAATCTTTGCTGACACTAGAGAAGAATGGTTTATTGCTTTGCAGGTTTTTCTCTTTCATGTTTTGTATTGTATTGATTGCACATCAATAATTGGAATAAACTTTTAGACTTATTTTTCTTTTGTTTAGAAATATTGGCGATGCAATTTTTGATATTTTATTCTTCTTTAGTTTATGAATTTTAACTTTCGCAATATCAATTTTCTAGAAATAGTATCGCCAAACATCTTTTTTTGTAATTCTATAATATGACCTTTGTGTTTTCATGTACCAGGGATGCTTTAGGCGCAATATCACTGTTGTAACTATATATGCATCTTTAGGGGAAGAGGCATTATGTCACTCGTTGAACGAGGTTCTCTCTATCTCTCCCTCCCCTATATACAAGCATGTGCTTATGCTACACACTAATATTAAATGAAGCTACATTTTCTAATTGTCTACAATCATTGCACAACCATTATTCCTACCTAAATTTTTTTGAAACCGGATCAGGAAACTAGCCAAGTGTTTATGTAAACATGTTTTTGCTCTCAAATTCTATCCCCCGTCTCCTTCATGCCCAATTTGTTTTGTTTGTTATCTCCTTGCAGATTCCTGAAATTAAAACATCTTACCGAGCATTGAACTCTTTTGATTATTTATACCTGATGTATGATCTTTTCCTCTCCAGACAGAAGTCACAACTGTGATATGTGGCCAGAAAGAGTTGAGTAAACTGTTAGGTATCAGTGGACAGCTTAAGACAGTGAAGAATGTGATATGTATGGATGAGATTCCTCAAAGCATTTTAAATTCTGAGCAGAACGGGGACTGGAAAATTGCCTCATTTGCAAAAGTTCAATTGCTTGGCCAAGAATGTAACGTGGGTGCTGAGTTACCTATGTCAGGTGACATTGCAGTTATAATGTATACAAGTGGAAGTACCGGATTGCCGAAGGTGAGAAACATCTATGTTTGTACATAGGTACTTATGTACACACACACATATATGTACAGTTGCACAAACATACATTCATATATATACACATGCTTGGCTTACCTATACCTTCCTCAAGTTTCATTTCTTATTACCCTTCTAATTAATCTATTTTCTAGGCTTTATGACTGGTCATTTTACCAATGCTTGAATGTTGTGTTATATGCACATTATATTTCCTACGTTTCTGCTATGAATATTCTCTCTAAGTAGGAAACTTGAGACCTCAATATATCTTGAAATGTTATCTTTGATAATGTTAATATCTGTGTTGTTTTTCACTGCATCTATGTGTTGTTTGCATCCACTCGTTTGGTAGTTGTCTATTTTGTTTAACAATTCTATGATGTTCTGGAACCAATTCTGATAATGTATTTATAATGGCCGTGTTACAGGGTGTGATGATGACACATGCAAATGTCTTGGCCACAGTTTCTGCTGTCATGACTATAGTTCCTGGTCTAGGGAAGAAGGATACCTATCTCGCATACTTACCCATGGCTCATATCCTTGAATTAGCAGCAGAGGTGTGTATTTTTTAGGTTTCATAATTTTGGTAGGTTATGTTACTGTTTAGTAAAATGCAAATTTACATTTCTCTTTTGCTGCTTTATGACTAATCCTTATATGTTATATTTGTTTGTCCTGTAGAATGTAATGGCTGGCGTTGGATGTGCTATTGGATATGGGTCTCCTTTGACACTTACTGATACGTCTAACAAGATTAAACGTGGGACAAAGGGCGATGCAACTGCACTTGTGCCAACAGTAATGACTGCTGTCCCAGCAATTTTAGATCGTGTTCGAGAAGGGGTTCTTAAAAAGGTTTGTCAACTTTGCATGCACATTTTTGTTTGTATTGCATTTATTTGAACACTCAAGCTTTGCTGTCCATTTATTGGGGAATTATAATAATAAAGAATTTTCTGATTTCAGGTGAATGCGACGGGTGGATTAGCGAAGAAATTGTTTGATTTGGCATATTCTCGTAGGTTATCTGCCATGAATGGTAGTTGGTTTGGGGCATGGGGTCTGGAAAAGCTTTTATGGAACTTTCTTGTGTTTAGAAAGGTACAAGCAATTCTTGGAGGCCGCCTTCGTTTCCTGTTGTCTGGAGGGGCACCTCTTTCTGGGGATACCCAAAGATTCATCAACATCTGTCTCAGGTATGTATGACATGCAAATCTTATGAATGACATAGACTTTTACTGTCAGAGTTGATGTACCTATCATACAGAAAATTATCTAAAAACAAATGAAGTTTAACTGCTCGAATTCTAAATGTCAGATGCCTATGGACTATTTGATATCCAATCTGGATACAGGTTACACAGTAGATACCAAATAATGTGTTTGCCTAGATGCATGCAGAGTTTTAAACTGTTTCATGAGGTTTGAGCCTCGTGTATATATCTTTTTTAAGGCCATTTAGTTTTATTGATCCAATTGTATATGCTGCAAAAACTATCCAGGATTATTGATAATAAATAAATGCTAATGAATGCTACACATGATGGATATAGTTCGGTAGTTGACAAATATACCAGTCCTACAACCAATAATAGGTATTTAAACTAGGTTCGTGGTTCATTATTTTTCCATAAATGCATCATTCATGTGTGCGTGCATTAGTATTGCAGTTACCATCTTGCATATGTATCTCATGGCATCCTATTTTCAGTGCTCCAATAGGTCAGGGTTATGGTCTTACTGAGACTTGTGCTGGTGGGACATTCTCTGAGTTTGATGACTTGACCGTTGGTCGTGTAGGAGCTCCGCTTCCTTGCTCATTTGTTAAGGTATCTAAACATCCCTGTGGTTCAGTGATCCCTTATTGAATGCACAATTACCATATACAACTCTACGTATTTGAGTGGGTTACAGGGTTGGTTACTTACACAAGTATGATGAAAATTCAACATTCATTGTCAACGGGAATTACACAAGGCCAGGAGGCCTTGGGCAAAAAATAATTAGCTGTTGTATTTATTTGTCATGTGAAATTCACTGGCCTGATGAATCATGAATGTATTACGTCCAGCACTGAAGACTTGGAACAAGTGATTAGGCAAAATAAACAATCTTGAGTAACAGCTTGCTAGCTTTGAGGTTACTGAGTAAACCAGGAGCCACAACTCCAATAGTCTTTGCATCTACGATCTACGCTTTCTCTATCCAACGATACTACTGGATGATATTTTTATATGACTATCGCATTTGTTATCCAGTGATCAACTTTAAGGCATTTGTTTTACTTTCTCAGTTGATTGATTGGCCCGAAGGTGGATACTTAACTAGTGATTTGCCAAGGCCACGGGGAGAGATTGTAATTGGTGGTCCAAATGTTACACTTGGATATTTCAAAAATGAAGAAAAAACTAGAGAATCATACAAGGTAAAGTCTCCTTGTTGATCCCTGTAGTATTCTTTCCTCAAATTTGCAAATGATGCAATGTCTCTTTGTTGCAAAGGTCGATGAGAGGGGAATGCGGTGGTTCTACACTGGTGACGTAGGCCAATTTCATGCTGATGGTTGCCTTGAAATTATTGACCGTAAAAAGGATATTGTCAAACTTCAACATGGAGAATATGTTTCTTTGGGGAAGGTATGACATGCAAAATTACTTTATTTTATTTATCTATGTATTTTGCTTTCTAAGTAATGTTTATTGGTTGCCTACAGGTTGAAGCTGCACTCAGTGTGAGCCCGTATGTGGACAATATTATGCTTCACGCTGACCCGTTTCATAGTTACTGTGTTGCTCTTGTTGTGGCCTCTCAACATGCAGTAGAAGAATGGGCTTCTAAGCAAGGAATTGATACAAGTGACTTCGCTGCACTCTGTCGTAAAGAAGAAGTAGTGAAGGAAGTCCAAGCATCACTCATAAAGGTATCTGTATTCTGCCATAAATTTGGTATTTTTGCTTTCTTATCCCATCCCAACATGCTTTTCAAAACCACCTTTGGTTCTTCATTTACTTACTATCTTCTTCCCAAAACGACTAAAGACACCCACTTGGCATAATGACTAGAGCGCTTGCTTAGTCACCCATAGTGCTGGAGTTCGATCTTGCAAGTTTGAAGTTTAGGGGACGTTTGGGATGTTGGGTTGGTTATTATATAGTCTATGGGTTATGATAGTCCGTAGGATATAATAGTCCGTGTTTGTGATACAAACTATTTTAGTTTGGGTAAGAAATGGTTAAGCACTATAACAAAGAGGGAGAGAGATGATGAGTAGGAAATAGTAATCACTATAACAAATAGTAAAAAAATATTGTAACAAAAAGAGATTTAAAATAGTAATACTATTGTTAGTTGAAGGTTATAATAGATGGACATACAAACTATTATAATTAGAGCCACAAATATGGATTGGACTAATAAGCCACTTAACCCACTTGAAGTTGGGGGCCCAAACAAATCCTTATTGTTAATTTAATACCAAATCTTTCTAAAACAACTAACTTCCCAATCCTTACCTTCTTTTTGAAGAAACGAATGCCAAAAAAGGCAACATTTGAAAATCCCCCTTCTATGATACACTCGTACACATACATTTTACAAACCAAATTGATATGAATATAAATTATAGCACAAATTTGTTTGGTATTGTTCAAAGAAACTATATTTTTATACTTATTGACAGGAAGCAAAGAAGGCTCGATTAGAGAAGTTTGAGATCCCTGCAAAAATCAAATTACTCTCTAATCCATGGACTCCTGAATCTGGGCTTGTCACTGCAGCTCTCAAGCTTAAAAGAGATATAATTAGAAAGGCTTTCTCTGAAGACCTCTCTAAATTATATGCCTGATTATGATGTTCTCCACAACTTGGATGTGGAGAAACTTTATCCTTGGAGAGTTAGGTTGGTTGTCCAGGATTAATTCTCTCTATTTATTGTCCATTACTTCCTCCTAGGTTGTTTTGTGATTTTGGTTTGCTTTTTAAATATTTTTCAAGGTTGTCTTCAACTATTTATGAGTACTGATTTTACTTTTAATAAGAAATGAGAAAGGCACCAGTTTTGTTTTCTTAGTTATATTATATTTGATGTGATTCATGTGATTGAATTAACACCAAAGTATTTGGTAGGAACTAAGAATAGTTTGAATCTTCATTCATATACTCAAAAGAAGGGATAAACATTGTATTAGTTTTAAAACTTTCATGAAAGCAACCCTCTACTCTATTTGTTTAACAATTTAAGATACAAATTTAGATCCCATTTGATAACCATTTCGTTTTTATTTTTAAAAATTAAACTTATCTCTTTCTCATTTCTTACAATGATTTATAACTTTTGAAAGTACAATGGTTAAATTTTAAGTCGGATTCTATAAATAAAAATAATCTTTAGCTATTTTTTATTTTTCAAAATTTGACTTGGTTTTTAAATTATTGGTAAAAAATAGATAACAAAGGAAGAAATTGGGAGGTGGAAGTTATATCTATAGGCTTAATTTAAAAAAAAAAAAAAAAATCAAATGATTATCAAATGGAACTGTTAAATTATGTTTTTTTTTTTTTAATATCAAGTTAGTTTTTGTAATTTATAACCATATTTGGTCCTTTAACCAATTTTTAGTTTTTGTAGTCTGTATCAACATAGGGTCTTTTAATCAATTTATCTGTTTATATTTGAAATTTCATTTGAAAGTTAAATGACTTTATTGTCACAAAATTAAAAGTTTAGTCACTAAATTCATACAAATTAAAATACATGAATTAAATCGTGAATGCCAATATAGATATAGTTCAACTAATATAAAGTTTGTAATTTTGATTCTCTACTCCACGAATGGTTGAAAAGATCAAAGTAATTAATCAATAAACATATTTTTCTTAACTTAAAAGAATTCAATAATTTGCGAAAATTCCTATTAATGTAAAACTCAATATAAATTTCTTTTTTTTTTTCAAAAAAAAAAAAAAAAACTCAATATAAATTTTGTCTGTGTCAGGTCTGAAATCTTCAATGACATTTTTGTTTCCACCCAGTAATCGTGTCAGTGCCATTGCTTTATTGGGCAGAACAGTAACATTGAATAGAAAACACACGTATCTGTTATTATAGGCCACAATCATGCCCAAATCAAACCCGGCAGAAATTGATTGTATTTGTTCTAAATTGGACAAATTACAAAAAAAATTATTATTATCTGAAGTATGGTGATAATTATAATCATAATAAATTTTTACTTATAAAATTTGACTGTTCAAACTTTGAAGTGTTAAATTTAAACTCATAACAACTATATAAATTTGAGGGTTCAATTTTTATCATATAGATGTTTAATTTCTACCATCACTGTAAGTTTGAGGATTCAATTTTTATAATTAAAAGTTTAAAAGTGTAATAAGTATAATTTTTACAATTTGCCCTCCCAAATTTCTATTTGAGTTAGAAATTTGGTAGTACATTTTATTTCTGAGAGGATAAAAGACATTAGCCCATTATTTTGGTTAGAATCCTGATCTTCTTCTCGACAAAGACAAATTTTACCATTAAACTATATCTATATTTTTTTTAACCACAATGCATAGTATAAATCATTGCAAAGCTAGCCAATTATACTAAGCTATTAATACCAAGTTAGACTCATTAGAGTATACTAGCCTATTTTTATGTGCTTTATATATAGTTTTAACTAATCATATATTTATTATATACAATATTTTTTTATAACGTTTATCTTATATTATAGCGTTTCTTTTTATAATATTGAAATTAATATTCATTAAGATCCTTTGTGTCAAACCCCTTCCGAGATTAACCTCTTAAACCAAGAAAAGATGCGAAGACAACAATGGCCAACTCTTTTATGACAATTACTACCCAACATACTCCTGAAAACCTGTATCCATATCAACGGTTAAACCTGATTAGTAGTTTATAATTGTCTGGAACTTAACACATAGTTCCAGTGACAGCTTAAAGCATATGATTTACTGCTAATCAGAAATATCGACATCAATATACATAACAGTTTCAAAAACCCAACTTATATACGACATCCGTTCAATATAAACTCTACCCTGTTCCCTCTGACATGGACATAAAAACTAAATAACACAACATGATGAGCCACCTAAACTTCCAGTCTCTGTGGGTCTGAAAAGTGATTGACTGCCATAACTGTTAGGCCTCGGAATGTCGACCGCTACCTAGGGAGGAAAATATTTTAAAAGAGTGAGCTGGGAAGCCCAGTGTGTGACTATCTTAAATAAAACATACTTTAAATCATAAATAACATGAACTTGCTTATCAAAGAAACACATATAAAATCATAATCAGGGTTTTGGAAATGGAACTGAAATCATAAAAATATACCATATAAAAAAATCTTGAAATAAACTCATTAGTATCTTTCTGAAAAACTCCACTACTTCACTGCCTGAACATGCGGGAGAGCCCTTTTACTAAATCCCTAATAACCTTAGTTGAAAGAGAGCTCTTTTGCTCAATTTCACCAACGTCGATAACATAGTCATACGTGCACATAGAGCTAAATTGAGTCCTGACCACCTTACCATACCTTCGGTGCCAAGGATCCCTAACGTCACTGAAATCTGGGTACCTTACTATACCTTCGGTACCAATATTGGAGTAAGGTTTGTACGAGGCACACACATTTAAACATTTAAGAACATATACAAAATATGCATTTGGAATGATTAAACTTCATGATTTCATATCATCGCATAGTGCCTTGCAAAACATGGAATATGCTTATAAATTTCCTTGACAAATTTTCATCATGCGGTATAACATAGCATAAACTTATTGTAAAACGCATGTTAAACTCATAAATAACTCTATTATTTAAAAACATGGATTATGCAATCAACATTCATTTTTAAGGCATACATTGGAGATAAACATGATATAAAACTTCATATGAACTGCCTATGTGTTGGAATTCATTTATTAAACTCACATTCGAAAATATTTATTAAAACTTGTCACTCACTGTCTTAAGGTACTTATCCAAGAGGTTTGTACGCCTCTCCTATTTGCGTTTTCCCTGAAAAGGAAAGGTCCCTTGGTCAGCATAATTAGCTCATTTTTTAGTTTAACGCATAACTTAACTTCACCGCATACTAATAGTTCATTGCATCATAACTCAGTTCGACGCATCAAAACCATCTTCATCGCATCGGCTATCCTTAGCCATCTTACCTTATAACTTGGCTAATAATTGGGAATCCTTCCTTAAGGTTTTTCAAATAAGCTCTGAAACACCTTCTTGACCTATGTGATAAATGCCTATTATGTGATATACTCCAAACGCCTTTGTTGTGAACTGACTATGTTGTATATGTCAACGCATAACATTACTGGGTCAGTTGCTTGCTTGTTTTTCATATGTAGCTGCTTGCTTGTTCATCCACAACATCATTCCAAATTCAATCTTCAAGATTTTTTAACTTTAGTTCCAGCATTAATAGAAACTAAACTCCTTTTAAGGAAATTGCTAAAAAACTTCTTAAATTTTACTTACCAGAGAATTTGAGCATTATTTCCTCTGGAATTGATCGGGGATTCCTCAAATTCTCCTTTAGTTTGCGGAGAATTCTTTAACCTTCAAAATCTTCAGATGGTATCAACACTCCCTCACTTAGGCATTAGAAAACATTTAGCAAAACAGTCTCCTTTGCTAAGCCTATTTATACTTGGGCTTGCATGAAAAGTTTGTTCAATTAATTGCCACCTGGCATGCTTATCCTTAGATTGACGTTTACAAGACTTCCACCTGGCTTACTTACTCGTTAATTAAGCCCAATTCCTCAGCTTAACTTCATCGCATGGTCTTGCGGCCACTTAAGCCTTCTCTTTTCAATGCACAATATTTTGCCGCATAGTTCAACAGAACTAGTTGCATGACACCTTATAACTCGAAGGCATGGACTCCTCTACTTCTTCTGAGCATTAACTTCCTCCTACTTCACCCAAACTCAACATTCCAAACTTAACATATTTTCTTGCCCTTTTCTGCTTGCCATTATTATTCTCAACTCTCTATACGTCGACTATGTTCACAACTTGGACGCATATACTGGTAACGCTTAGACAATTTTCCTTTTCTCACATTTTAGACACATCATTTAATTAAACATACTAAACTTACTTTTTTCATTAATGCTAATACAAACCTTAAACACTTAATTATGAAAACTTAAACTTAATTAACTAGTAAAACAAGTTCAGGGTTTACACTTTGTATATCTATATTCGTGAAGCGATGGACATGGGCAAACGAGAAGGCCCGAGCGTATATCTTGGCAAGCCTTTCCGAAGTCTTGCTCGAGAAGTATGAGCCGATACTCACGACTCGTGAGATTATGGAGTCCTCCTGAAGGGAATGTTCAGACAACTGTCTGTGTAACTCAAGCACGACGCACTCAAACAGATCTTCAATGCTCGTATGCAAGAAGGGACATTTGTTCGAGAACATGTTCTCAACATGATGGTCCATCAATGTGGTAGAGATAAATGGGCTTGTCATTGATGAAACCAGTTAGGTTAGCTTCATTCTAGAATCTTTACCTGGAAGTTTCCTATAGTTTTGTAGCAATACTGTTATGAACAGGATTAATTATAACCTGACCACCTTACTCAACGAGCTACAGACCTTCCAGTCCTTAATGAAAGGCAAGGGAAAAAAGGGTGAAGAAAATGTTGCTCCATCCTCTAAAAACTTCCACAAAGGTACAACCTCTAGAACAAAGTCTATGCCTTTTTCTTCTTTCTCCTGCCACCAAAAAGTGGAAAAAGAAAAAGAAAGGTGGAAAGCTAACCCACCAGCTGTTGCCTAAAAGAGCAAGAAAGCCAAGGTTACAAAGGGAATTTGTTTCCATCGCAACCAGGAGGGACATTGGAAGAGGAACTATCCCAAATACTTGGCGGAAAAGAAGAAGGCCAAGCAAGGTAAATATGATTTGCTTGTCTTGAAAATTTGTTTAGTGGAGAATGATGATTCGGTCTGGATAATTGATTCGGACGCCACTAACCAAGTTTGTTCTCATTTCAAGGAATTAGTTCCTGGCAGCAACTGAAAGCTGTGGAGATGACGATGTGAGTTGGAACTAGGCATGTCATCTCAGCTGTGGCAGTGAGAGGTCTCCAGTTAACTTTACATAATAGATATATTTTGCTAGAAAATGTATATGTAGTTCCTAGTTTGAAGAGGAACTCAATTTTTGTAAAGTGTTTATTAGAACAAAATTATTGTATAAATTTCTTTGTAAATAAAGTGTTTATTTCAAGAATGGTGTCAATATTTATTCTACTGAACTGGAAAATAATCTTCATGTGCTAAGATTGTTAGCAACCAAAACCCTCCATAATACTGAAATATTTAAAACTGCAGTAACTAAAAATAAAAAACTTTGAATTTCTCCTAAAGAAAATGCCCAACTTTGACACCTGATATTAAAACACATCAATCTTAATTGTTGGGGATGATGCCCTAAACTCTCATTGGGTCTTGTAGTTTATAAACATTGTATTAAACAAACGTTTGTGATGTAATAATATAAGATATTTTTTTCACTGTTGTCTATGAACACATGAGATGTTTTATTTGCTTTACCATAAACCAATAAACTAAGATCCCTAGTTGTCATTGTAACTTAAGCATATATGTGGAGACATACAGGCGGATCATGCCTTAAGTGATAACCAAAATGGTCTGTAGTATATGGATAAATGAGGAAAACCTTATTCTGGTGACATTACGGATGCGGCCTGCTTTGTAGAATGTTACAAGTGTTGTGACGTGCTATAGATGGTCTGATCCTGTTCATTTATGTGGAGACATGCGAGTGGGGGCGTCATATACAAAGAAGTTTGTATAAGACCAGACCACGAAGTGTTTAGTTTCGTTATATAATGCCGTTCATGACAGAACTTCACTTCACTAGGATGACCATAGGTAACATGACCTTAATCCTGAGTGAGTTGGGAACTCCTACTTTTGAGGGCGGTCCTTTGATTTGCATGGGTGCGAGTGGCCAGATTGCTAACTCAAACCTACCACTTTGGGGATTCGTCTGATTGAGGAGCTGGGAACTCCACTACAAAAGATGGAATTTACTTCTTCCCCGAAGCAGGGGTGAGTAGATAGATTGCTCCCTTAAAGGCTGATTCTGGGGCTTGAACAATGTGACGCCACACACATTCTCATGGCTCGAGAGGTGTCCACTCATAGTAAGACTATGAGATATAGTTCATTAGAGGGATCAGTGGTACTTAAGGAGTTAGATATAACTACATGGGCAAAACAATAACTTGGCCCAGCTGTACTTACGAGCATCTGTGAAGGGTTATTGTATTGTTGACTGGTTATATTCAATGGACACATAAATATATCTATAGTGAGAAGAGTGCATCTGTTGATATTTCGTGGAAAAGGTTACTAAAAGACCTTTTACTGGAAAAGGTTATCGAGCCAAAGAGCATCTAGAGTTAGTGCATTCTGGCCTTTGTGGTCCTATGAATGTGCGAGCCAGGGGGAGGCTATGAGTATTTCATCACTTTTACTGATAATTAGTCTCGGTATGGGTATGTTTATTTGATGCAACGGAAGCCTGAATCCTTTGAAAAGTTCAGAGAGTTCAAGGCTGAAGTTGAAAAAGCATTGGATAGACGGATTAAAACACTTCGATCAGATCGGGATGGAGAGTTTTTGGATTCAGAGTTCCAGAACTATATGATAGAACATGGAATAGTTTTTCAACTCTTAGCACCGGGTACACCTCAGCAGAATGATGTAGAGGAGAGGAGAAACAGAACCTTGTTGGACATAGTTTGATCAATGATGAGTTGCGCTTCCTTACCGGACTCATTTTGAAGTTTTGCAGTGGAGACTGCAGTGTATATCCTCAACTGTGTTCCTTCCAAGAGTGTTGTGAGAACACCTTTAGAGTTGTGGAACGACATAAATCTAGTTTGCGTCACTTCCGCATATGGGGGTGCCCAGCACATATGCTTGAGGCTAATCCAAAGAAATTGGAACCACGTTCGAGGTTGTGCCTCTTTGTAGGCTACCCCAAAGATACACGAGGGGATTACTTTTATGATCCTAAGGAAAACAGAGTGTTTGTGTCTACAAATGCTACCTTCTTGGAGGAGGATCATATGAGGGAGCACAGTCTATGTAGTAATCTTGAGGAGACCATTTATATGGTGCAACCTAAGGGATTCATAGCCTAAGGTCAAGAGCAAAAGGTTTTCAAACTGAATCGGTCCATTTATAGGTTGAAACAGGCATCTTGATCTTCGAATATTCGGTTTGATACTGCGACCAAATCGTACAGCTTTGACCAAAATATTGATGAGCCTTGTGTCTACAAGAAATTTATCAACAGTTCAATATTTTTCTTAGTATTATATGTAGACAATATCCTACTCATTGGGAATGATGTACGTCTACTGACATCGGTCAAGAACTGGCTAGCGAACCAATTCCAAATGAAAGATTTGGGAGAGGCTCAGTTTGTTCTTGATATTAAGATATTTTGGGATCGAAAGAACAAAGTGCTAATGTTGTCTCAGGCATCGTACATTGACAAGATGTTGCTTAAGTACTCGATGCAGAACTCCAAAAGGGGCCTACTGCCTTTCAGGCATGGAGTTACATTGTCTAAGGAAATGTATCCTAAGACACCTCAAGAGGTTGAGGAGATGAGACAGGTCCTCTATGCATCTGTCGTTGGCCGTTTGATGTATGGGATGCTGTGTACTAAATCGGACATTTTCTATGCTATGGGGATAGTCAGTAGGTATCAGGTTAATCCATGACAGGGTCACTAGACCGCAGTCAAGAACATTCTCAAGTATCTTCAAAGAATGAGGGACTACATACTCATGTATGGATCTAAGGATTTAATCTTTACTGGATATACGAACTCTGACTTTCAGATTGATAAGGATTCTCGGAAATCCACTTCAGGGCCACTTTCACTCTTAACGGAGGAGCTGTAGTGTGGTGAAGTACTAAGCAGGGATGTATCGTCGACTCCACGATGGAGTCCGAGTATGTAGCGACTTGTGAAGCTAGAGGCTGTTTAGCTCAAGAAGTTCCTGACTAATCTGAAAGTTGTTCCAGACATGTCTAGGCCTATCACCCTCTATTGTGAAAATAGTGGTGTTGTGGCGAACTCCAGGGAGTCTGGAGTCATAAGCGCGACAAACATATAGAGCGGAAATATCATCTCATCCGCGAGATAGTGCATTGAAGGGACATGATAGTCACAAAGATCGCTTTGGAGCACACCGTTGCTGACTCATTTACGAAGGCTCTCACGACTACGATTTTTTAGGGTCACCTTTAGAGCATGGGTTTACGGGACCGTTCGCAGTTGGACTAGGGAAAGTGAGAGATTTTTGTACTGGGCCTTAGTGCCCTAGTTTAATGATTTGTACTTGTTGTTATGTACACCTCACTCGCTTTAGGACAAGTGGGAGATTGTTGGGGATGATGCCCTAAACTCTCATTGGGTCTTGTAGTTTATAAACACTGTATTGAATAAACGCGATGTAATAATGTAAGATCTTTTCTTCACTGTTGTCTATGAAACATGGGATGTTTTATTTGCTTTACCACAAACCAATAAACTAAGATCCCTGGTTGTCGTTGTAACTTAAGCATGTATGTGGAGACATACAGGTGGATCATGCTTTAAGTGATAACTAAAATGGTCTGTAGTATATGGATAGAGGAGGGAAACCTTATTCTGGTGACACTACGGATGCGACTCAATTTGTAGATTGTTACAAGTGTTGTGACGTGCTATAGATAGTCTGATCCTGATCATTCATGTGGAGACATGCAAGCGGGGGCGTCCTATACAAATAAGTTTGTATAATATCGGACCACGAAGTATTTAATCTCTTTATATAACGTCGTTCATGACAGAGACTTCACTTCACTAGGATGACCATAGGTAACATGACCTTAATCCTGAGTGAGTTGGGAACTCCTGCCTTTGAGGGCAGTCCTTTGATTTGCATGGGTGCGAGTGGCCAGATTGCCGACTCAAACCTACCACTTTGGGGATTCGTCTGATTGAAGAGCTAGGAATTCAGCTACACAAGATGAAATTCATTCATTCCCCGAATCAGGGTAAGCAGATAGATTGCTCCCTTAAGGGTTGATTCCGGGGCTTGAACGATGTTGCTCCACACACCTTCTCATGGCCTGAGAGGTGTTCAATTATAGTAGGACTATGATATATTGTTCATTAGAGGGATCAATGGTACTTAAGGAGTTAGATGTAACTACAGGGGCAAAATGGTAACATGGCCCAACTGTACTTACGAGCATTTGTGAAAGATTATCGTACTATTGACTGGTTATATCCGATGGACATAGAAATATATCTGTAGTGAAAAGAGTGTAGCTGTCGGTCTTTAGTGAAGTGCTCGACAGTTAATGGATGGTGGATCTCGTGGCTAAAGAGTTTAGTCAGCTATTCACGTACCGTTGGAGCTTCAAGCTACAGGTTCATAAGGTCCCCTTGGTAGCCCAATGGATTCAAGTTGAGAATTAGTTTTTGGGTCAGTTTGAAGTGTTCATGACAAGAGGGATTTTGATTATATATGATATGATTAAACTGGTTCAATTATATACGATATAGTTGACTATGGTTATATATGATATGATTAATTGGCGCCAAAAACTTGATGCGTTATTTTATTAAGTCGAAATACGGATGTTATGCGTTGATGGATTGCGTTGTGCACTCAAGTTTACCCAGTGAAATTCAAATGTAAATTCCTCTGAGTTTCCTGGTAAGTCTAGGGTCGAACATAGGGACTTGTGAAAATAGATTGCGTTGATAATTTTTTATGAAAATTTTGCGGTATCCGGGAAAATAAATGAAGTGTTTGGTTGTTGATTGCGTTGATTAAAAAGAAAAAAAAATGCGGTGGATTTGAGAAACAAAAGTTGCGTTGATAGATGCAATGAGTATGCGATGAACGGGTTGAGAAAATCTTTAGCTAGCATTACTTGAGAATGCGTCAGACCATGCGATCATGTTACTACCATGCACAACAAGTCATTTTCCAATGTAAATGCGATGCTCCTAAGTCTAGGACGCATGTGTTGAATGAAAAATGTCCATAGAGCTTATCCCTAAGTCTCTACTCTTGTCCTATATGTTGATGGAAAATGCATGAAAGCAAGTTGACCGCATACAATCATATCTTATCACTAAGATGCATGCGATGCGTTAATAACAAATAGTGCTCATTCCTAAGTGCCTATCTCTCATTTATATGTTCTAATCTGGTTCTTCAAAACCTAGATTCTGACCTGACCTTCCCAAGTCTAGATCTTATCCTTAGACTACTCTCCCAAGTATCCCTATGGGACGAATGAAGCATACATAAACAAGATAATCGCAAAGAATGAAGATTCCCTAGTTGTGCTAGCTAAATGCTTCTCAACCCATTCAACTAATTTAGCTACTCATGCGTGAATCACAGAGAATGAACAGATATAGAGAAAGAAATTCCATTCTTATAAATAAGTTAAGTACAAAATGCCAATGGAAGTTTAAGGTAGAGAGCCTGAGCAATTCCTTGCCGACCGAGGCTTTTTACACTGGAATCTCTATTCTGATCTAAAGATATTCTTGCTTCCGCAGGCGTCGGCCCTCTCCCTGTCTTTGAAGCTTCTGACGCTCTCCCAAGCTTACCGGAACGATCTACCGGCACACTTTCTTCCTCGCGTCTGCCTTAAATGAAAGAAACTATGGATATAGACACGAACTTATAAAATGATGAAGTAATCGACTGCTTAACCCCTTCTCTGAAGAATGCACTCGGTATTTATAAGGCATCAAAGGTGAAAGGCGGCTTCTCTCTCCCGGTTGTACAGATGGGACAACTTTAATTTCTGACTAATGCGCTGGATAATTGTCACCGATAAAGCTGAATGTATTTTGTGACCGTTATCGGCTGTCAACTTAATTCGGATCTGACTGTCGTCAACTTTCTATCCCATCGATCTTAATCGTCCTTTCACCCGGATGCACCCACCGTGTTGCGCTGATCAATTTGCGGTGATTCTTCTTGGGCAAATGTTTGCGAGCACGATCAACGCAAAGTCTTGTGGTGAAGTTGTGCTCGACCAATGTATTCCTATGATCGCAATCTCTGCATTGCGTTAACGCATTTTCTGCACAAAAATGTAAAGATCAACTGTTCTAATGCGTTGGACGCATGCGACCGCAATATTATAGAATTTATGCTTAATGGATGCAATTTAACATATTTCATCAACGCAATCCAACATTGTTTAAGAACTTAGTACCATGATAACGTGCATTTCTTCCCGTTATCACACCCCCAAATTTAAACAATGCTTGTCCTCAAGTATAAGCTAAAGATTCCTTTAGCAAGTTAACCACAAAGTTTTCTTTCCCTAGATTTCTCAAGGATACTTCTTTCAAATCCTATATGCTAGAATTTCCTTAAGTCTTATTCAAGTCTCTTTCTAAAATATTTCTACGACTTAGGAATTGCAAGCTTAACTTTCAAAAGGTCTTTACTAAATTTTGGAACATCGCATGATTTATTTCAAAAAGAAAATTTTCCATCGGGGTGTCAAATGATTTATCCTTGCACAAAATTGTCTTCATTGCTATTTTTTCTGATCTTGTGCTGATTCGAGTGCCTTGCCTTGGCTTGCCCCCACGTGTGTCATGCAGATATCCAACTACGAGTAATGCACTCTTTCTTAGACTAAACTCATACCGATTGGGTAATGGAGTTGCGGTCATTGATTTATGCGTTGATCCTGGTGACTTACTTTCATTTGGCTTGCCCCCACATGTGTGATGGTCAAAATATGGCAATGTCCTCATTGCCAAAAAAAAATAAATAATAAAATAAGTCGTGCGATGGTCATAGAATGCGTTGTAAAGAGAGTTTGAAAGAAAGCTAGCAAACTCCTAACTTCTAGAAATATTTCATGAGGTGACTATCTTGAGATTTAAGTTGACTCTAGTATAGACGAAAAAGATAGAAGCATATCTTTCATCATTAAAATCATACGTGGTGAAGAAACAACATGCGATAAACTACTAAATTTATCTACTTGGCAAATGATTGCGGTAATCAGGGAGGATGCGGTGATAAAATTTTGAAAAATAAAATGCAATGTGATGGCACAAAATTTGAAATAAAGATAAGGAAGAGTACACCCCTAAATTTTGCGCTGTCGCTTGCATTGAGTATCGATGCATCCATCCTTGCGACGATCTTTGGTTCTGTGGATTGCGGTGATGGAATCAGAATATTTGCTTCTTCTTGTAGTATCTCCGCAATCCTGTGCCTTAATCCTTGTAACCAGACAAAAAGAGGGTCAAATGATTTCAAAACAAAACAACACGTTTTTTTTAAGAGAAAAAAATAAGTAAAATACAGATAGTAGTAACGTGACAAAGATTTAAATGTTCAAGAGTTGAGTAAGGGATAGTCTGGGTTTTTCAACTTTGCGGAGGCTGCTTCTGGCTGAAAATCTCCTCTGCAATATGCTTTGATCCATTGTCCATTAACTTTAAATGTTCGACTGCCATCCTCGGTGATTAGTTCCACCGCACCATGTGGAAATACTTCTTTGATTATGAAGGGACCGGACCAACGTGATTTTAATTTTCCTGGGAAGAGCCGCAATCTTGAATTGAAGAGTAAGACCTTCTGCCGGATTTAGAGGTTTCTAGTGCATATGCGTTTATCATGTCAGCACTTGGTGCACTCTTTATAAATCTTCGCATTCTCATATGCGTTGATTCTCCATTTTTCGAGCTCGACCAGCTGTAGTTTTCGCGCTTCTCCTGCTTTCTTTAAATCGAAATTCAGTTTCTTAACCGCCCACAATGCTTTATACTCCAACTCCAAAGGCAGATGACACGCCTTGCCACATACCAATGCATAGGGAGACATACCTATTGGTGTTTTAAATGTGGTACGGTATGCCCACAATGCATCATAAAGCTTCATTGCCCAATCATTCTGCGAAAGTTTTACTACCTTCTCAAGTATCAATTTAATTTCACGATTGGACACTTCAGCCTGACTATTTGTTTGCGGTGGTATGCGGTGGCCACCTTGTGGAGGATATTGTACTTGCGCAGCAGCTCCTTTATATTGTGGTTGACAAAGTGTGATCCTTCATCACTTATGATGGCACGGGGAGTGCCAAAACGAGTGAAAATATTTTTCATGAGGAACTGGGAGACTACCGCCCATCACTTGAAGTGCATGCAATTGCCTCTACCCACTTGGAAACGTAATCGACAGCCAATAAGATATAATGCTTGCCATGCGAAGGAGGGAATGGTCCCATGAAATCAATCCCTCAGACGTCAAATAATTCTAACTCCAAAATAGTGTTCATTGGCATTGCGTTCTTCCATGAAATTCTACCGATGCGTTGACACCGATCACATTTCAATGCGTAGTCAGCAGCATCCTTGAATAATGAAGGCCAAAAGAATCCACTTTGCAAAACTTTGGCTGCAGTACGTTGTCCTCCAAAGTGGCCTCCATATGGCGAATCGTGGCACTGTGACAATATGCATTGTTGAGCAACGTTTGGTACGCATAATCAAATGATTTGATCTGCATCTCTTTTATACTGATTCAGCTTATCCCAATAATAATGCTTGCATTCATGCTTGAGCTTCTTCTGTTGATCGTATGTGTAATCTTCAGGAAATTGTTCATAAACCAAATAATTAATGATGTCTGCATACTAGGCCAATTCTTCTATGTGGAACAGCTGCTCGTCCGAATATACTGCATTCACTTCAGATTCATTGCGGTCAACCTCGGGATTTTCCAGTCTGGACAAGTGATCTGCGACTTGATTCTCTGTCCCCTTCCAATCAATTATTTCGATATCAAATTCTTGAAGGAGGAGAACCGATCTGATCAACCTCGCCTTTGCTTCCTTCTTTGTCATCAAATATTTGATTGAATAGTGATTACTGTGAATGAGTACCTTGGTTCTCAATAGATATGCCCGGAATTTTTCCAACGCAAAAATTACAGCTAGGAGTTCTTTTTCAGTGGTGGTATAATTGACTTGAGCAGGGTTCAGAGTTTTACTCGCATATACGATGGGGTGCAAAATGGTTTTCTTCTTTTGTGCTAATGCGGCTCCCATCGCATACCCGCTTGCGTCGCACATGATCTCGAATGGCAGTGTCCAATCCGGCGCAATCAAGATGGTTGCGGTATCAGCACATCTTTTAAAACTCGGGATGCGTTGAGGCAATTGTTGTCAAATTCAAACTTCCTGTCCGCCTCTAACAATGCACTCAGTGGTCGTGCAATCTTAGACGAATTGTTTATAGAATCCAGCATGTCTCAAGAAGCTTCACATAGCCTTCATGCTGGTTGGAGGTGGAAGCTTTTCGATTGCATCAATCTTTGCTTTGTCTACCTCCAACCCTTCTCGGGAGACTTTGTGTCCCAACACCATACCCTCTTTCACCATGAAGTGACATTTTTCCCAGTTGAGTATTAGGTTCGTCTCTTCACATCTTTTCAGAATTTTCTCCAAATTGGCCAAGCAGACTTCATAAGTGTTCCCATAAATGGAGAAGTCATCCATAAATATTTCCATTGAGTCCTCGAGATAATCTGAAAAGATCGCCATCATGCACCTTTGGAACGTGCTTGGGGCATTGCAGAGGCCAAATGGCATGTGGCGAAAAGTGAATGTCCTATATGGGCAGGTGAATGTGGTCTTGTCTTGGTCTTCAAGGGCTATCATGATTTGATTGTACCCAACATATCTATCCAAAAAGCAATAAAAGTCATTCCCTGCTAGTCTGTCTAGCATTTGATCAATGAATGGCAAAGGGAAGTGATCTTTCTTTGTGGCTGTATTCAATCTGCGGTAGTCCATGCATATGCGCCATCCAGTGATGGTTCTTTATGGTATTAATTCATTGTTCTCATTAGGGACTACCATCATTCCACCCTTCTTCGGCACACATTGCACAGGGCTGACCCACGTGCTATCTGCAATGGGATAGATAATGCCCGCATCCAGCCACTTGATAATCTCCTTTTTGACGACCTCCTTCATCGCAGGCTTAAGTCTGTGTTGATTTTCAATAGTTGCTTTATGGTTTTCCTCAAGACGAATGTGGTGCATACAGTACTCGGGGCTAATTCCTCTGATGTCAGCGAGCGTCCAGCCAATGGCTCGTACATGTTTCTTGAGAATGCCCATCAACGAATTCTCTTGATCTGCGTTGAGCGCAGAGGAAATAATCACTGGCAGCTTCTCATCCTGCCCCAGAAATGCATACTTTAAATGTGTTGGTAAGGTTTTTAGTTCAAGGGTTAGTGGTTCCACGAGAGAAGGTTGCATTATTTTTCTTTCTTCCTTTGGCTCTTCTTCTTGCGTTTCGATCGTTCCTTCTTCTTTGTTTGTTTTTGCTATGATCGCGTTGCAGGCAGCTACGAATGCGTTGGCATCCTCTTCTTCACACTCTTCATCAGACTTTTCTTCTTCAATCAAATTCAGGTCATCATTAGAATCTTGCAGGTCTTCCTCATCAGGAAATTTCATGGCACGAATTATATTAAATTTGAGCTTCTGTCCATTTATGCTCAAAGTGATTTCTCCCTTGTGCACATCAATTTGAGCATGACCTGTTGATAGGAAGGGTCGCCCCAAAATGATGGGCACATCTTTATCGACTTCATAGTCTAGGATGATGAAGTCAGCTGGCAAAATAAATTTATCAATCGTGATCAACACATTCTTTACCTTACCTTCTGGATGAACCAGAGATCTATCTGCCAATTGGAGAGTCATGGAGGTGGGCACAAGTTGCCCTACATTTAATTGTCGAAAAATTGACAGCGGCATCAAATTTATGCTGGCCCTCAAGTCACACAGGGCTTGCCCAATATAGAGTCCTCCTACGGAGCAAGGAATAGTGAAGCTCCCAGGGTCGCTCATCTTCGGTGGGATAATAGATTTGGAACTTTGCGTTAATGCCACCGTGGCAAATTTTCCAGTGCCTATTTTCTTAATTACCATGTCCTTCAGAAATTTGGCATAGGCAGACATTTCTTCAATCGCTTCACTGAAAGGAATGTTAACATGTAATTGCTTTAACATGGATAAGAAGTGTTGGTACTGTACCTCTTCGTTTTTCTTCTTTCTTAACCTTTGAGGGAAAGGTGGTAGCTGGACTTTCACGGTTCCTATTTCATTTGACTTTGAGGTTGACGCAACCTCAAGTTCCACTACTTCATTTTCTCTTTCTTTTTCTTGCGTTACCGCAATCTCGGGCTCAGTTGTGGTGGAAGTTGTTCTACCATGATCCTTCTTTTCTCCCTCCACAGTCTTTCCATTGCGCAATGTCATAACCTAACATTGCTTCTTACCTGATCCCCTTGGGTTGCGTGGAAGCTCGGTTGAACTTGGCAACGTCCCTTGCGGTCTATTTTTCAGCTCACTCGCAATCTGGCCCATTTGCAATTCCAGGTTGCGGATGGACGTAGCCTCACTCTGAAGTACTGTCTCGTTTTTCTCTATATATTGCTTCAATAGGCTCTCTAGAGAAGAATTGCGGTGGTTGTTGTGAGCTACTTGCTTGATTGCTCTGTTGACCGTCGTTGCATTGAAAAAATCTTTGTGGCCCTTCTTTTTGCGCCACCGATTGAAAATTTTGTTGTTGATTCTTCCAGGCAAAATTGGGGTGGTTTCTCCACCCGGGGTTGTAAGTATTTGAAAAGGGATTATTCTTTATAAAATATACAGACTGTGAATTTTGGGGACAATCTTCCATCACATGCCCATCATCGCAAGTCACACACCTTGCGGTGTTTTGACTTATTGCGTTAATTTGCCCACCTTGCGGTGTTGGGCTGCTGATCGCCATTCCTTGAATCAAATTCATCATTGTGATCATTTGGTTTTGTAACGAAACAATGGCACCATTATTTGCATTGGAATCTTTGAGTCTCAATCTCTGGTCACTCTTCCGCCAGTCTTCATGGTTCTTGGAGATGCGGTCCAGAATATTCTTCGCTTCCTCATAAGTTTTGTCAAGTAGACCACCAGCGGCTGTCGCATTGGCAGTGGTCTACGAAGCAGGATTCAAACCGTGATAGAAAATTTCCATTTGAAGGCAGTCTAGTAGCCCATTATGCGGACAATCTCGAACCAACCTTTTAAACCTCGCCCAAGCATCTATGAACAATTTGTCCATGTCTTGTTCAAAATTAGTAATAAGCTTTCTCCATCTTGCGTTCTCGGTAGGTGGAAAATACTTCTTCATAAACTTCTCCACCACCTGCTCCCAAGAAGTAATCTCTCCTGGTTCGAGCGAATAAGCCCATTTTCTAGCCTGATCATAGGGAGAAAATGGGAACAACGTTAATTGAACTTCTTCAGCAGAGATGCTCAGGAACACAAAAGTATTGCAGATTTCAATAAGACTTCGGAGGTGGGCGTGCGGATCCTCGCCACGCCTTCCTCTGAATTGACCTGTAGTCTGGATCATCTGCAGCATCACCGGTTTCATCTCGAATCTACTTCTGTCGAGGGCAGGCCTCATGATTCCCGGAGAGAAATCATAGAGGTTTGGCAATGCATAGTCCCTAATGGGCCTATTGCGATTGTTTGCCAACAAAATCGGATTCGCCATGACATTATTATCATTTGGTGCTCCTCCTCTAGGCTGCTCCGCCATCTCTTCTTTATCGGATTGTGGTTGCTTTTGGCGGTCTCATAGTATCCTTCGAAATTTTCTCTCAATCTTTGGGTTGTAGTTCACCAGAGATTGAGAGTTTTGCAAAGAAATCACAAAAATTACCGTTAACAACTATTTTGTCGAAGTCCCCTGCAACGGCGCCAAAAACTTGATGCGTTATTTTATTAAGTGGAAATACAGATGTTATGCGTTGATGGATTGCATTGTGCATTCAAGTTCCCCAGTGTAATTCAAGTGTAAATTCCTCTGAGTTTTCTGATAAGTCCAGGGTCGAACACAGGGACTTGTGAAAATAGATTGTGTTGAAAATTTTTTATGAAAACTTTGCGGTAATGAGGAAAATAAATGAAATGTTTGGTTGTTGATTTCGTTTATTAAAAAGAAATAAATAAATACGGCGGATTTGAGAAACGAAATTTGCGTTGATAGATGCAATGAGTATGCGATGAACGGGTTGAGAAGATCTTTAGCTAGCGTTACTTGGGAATGCGTCAGACCATGCGTTCATGTTACTACCATGCACAACAAGTCATTTTCCAATGTAAATGCGATCCTCCTAAGTCTAGGACGCATGTGTTGAATGAAAAATATCCATAGGACTTATCCTTAAGCCTCTACTCTTGTCCTATGCGTTGATGCAAAATGCATGAAAGCAAGGTGACTGCATATAATCATATCTTATCGCTAAGATGCATGCGATGCGTTAATAACAAATAGTGCTCATTCCTAAGCGTTTATCTCTCATTTATGTGTTCTAATCTGGTTCTTCCAAACCTAGATTCTGACCTGACCTTCCCAAGTCTAGATCCTATCCTTAGACTACCCTCTCGAGTATCCCTAAGGGACGAATGAAGCATACATAAATAAGATAATCGCAAAGAATGAAGATTCCCTAGTTGTGCTAGCTAAATGCTTCTCAACCCATTCAACTAATTTAGCTACTCATGCGTGAATCACAGAGAGTGAACAGATATAGAGAAAGAAATTCCATTCTTATAAATAAGTTAAGTACAAAATGCCAATGGAAGTTTAAGGTAGAGAGCCTGGTAGCAATTCCTTGCTGATCGAGGCTTTTTACATTGGAATCTCTATTTTGATCTAAAGATATTCCCGCTTCCGCAGGCGTCGGCCCTCTCCCTGTCTTTGAAGCTTCAAGCGCTCTCCAAAGCTTACCGGAACGATCTACTGACACACTTTCTTCCTCGCGTCTGCCTTAAAATGAAAGAAACTATAGATAGAGACGCGAACTTGTAAAATGATGAAGTAATCGATTGCTCAACCCTTTCTTTGAAGAATGCACTCGGTATTTATAGGGCATCAAAGGTGAAAGGAGGTTTCTCTCTCCCAGTTATACAGATGGGACAATTTTAATTCCTGACTGATGCGCCGGATAATTGTCACCGATAAAACTAGATGTACTTTGTGACCGTTATCGGCTGTCAACTTAATTTGGATCCGACTGCCGTCAGCTTTTTGTTCCATCGATCTTAATCGTCCTTTTACCCGAATGCGCCCACCGTGTTCTGCTGACCAATTTACGATGATTCTTCTTGGGCGAATATTTGTGAGCACGATCACCGCAAAGTCTTACGGTGAAGTTGTGCTCGACCAATGTATTCCTATGATCGCAATCTCTGCATTGCGTTAACGCATTTTCTGCACAAAAATGTAAAGATCAACTGTTCTAATGCATTGGATGTATGCGACCACAATATTATAGAATTTATGCTTAATGGATGCCATTTAACATATTTCATCAATGTAATCCAACATTGTTTAAGAACTTAGTACCATGATAACGTGCATTTTTGCCCGTTATCACTAGTACATTCAGACCTCTGTGGTCCAATAATGTAAAAGCAAGATGAGGGTTTGAATATTTCATTATCTTTACTGATAATTATTTAAGATATATGTATGTTTATTTGATGTAATATAAGTCTGAATCTTTTGAAAATTTCAAAGAATTTAAGATAGAAGTTGAAAATACATTAAATAGAACAATTAAAACATTTTGATCTAATCGAGGTGGAGAGTTTTTGGATCTAACATTCCAGAACTATTTGATAGAGCATGAAATTGTATACCAACTCTCAGCGCCAGGTAAGACTCAATAGAATGATGTATCAGAAAGGAGAAATCGAACCTTGTTGGTCATGTGGTTCGGTCTATGATGTGTTACGCTTCCATACCTGATTCATTTTGGGGTTTTGCAATACAGACTGCAACGTATATTTTGAACTTTATTCCATCTAAAAGTGTTACGAGAACACCTTTGAAATTATGGAATGGTTGTAAAGCTAGTTTACGTCATTTCAGAATATGGAGTTGACTAGCACATGTGCTTGAGGCAAATCCTAAGAAATTGGCACCTCGTTCAAAACTATGCATATTTATAGGCTACCCCAAAGGAACGAGAGGGGGTTACTTCTTTGACCCTAAAAAAAATAAAGTTTTTTTTATCGACAAACACTACTTTTCTGGAAGAAGACTACATAAAGGGGCACAAGCCCCGCAGTAAGGTTGTGTTGAATGAACTTTCCAAGGAATCTACTGAACCTTCAACAAGAGTTGTTGAAGAGCCCAACACTTCAACAAGAGTTGTTGAAGTTGGATCATCTAGTATGTCAAATCCTCCTCAAGTGTTGATGGAACTTCGAACTAGTGGAAAGGTCACGAACCCACCTGTCCACTATATGGGTTTAACAGAAATCCTAACTATGGTAGCTAACGGAGATGTTGAAGATCTATTGCCTTACAAGAAGACAATGGAGGATATTGACAAAGATGAATGGATCAAAGCTATGGATCTCGAAATGGAGTCGATGTACTTCAGTTCAGTTTGGGATCTTATAGATCTACCTGATGGAGTTAAACCTATAGGTTGCAAATGAATCTACAAGAGAAAACGGGGTGCTGATTAGAAGGTGCAAACCTTCAAGGCCAGACTAGTGGCAAAGGGTTATACCAAGTTGAGGGAGTCGACTTTGAGGAGACTTTCTTACCTATTGCCATACTCAAGTCTATCTGGATCCTCCTGTCCATTGCCTCATATTATGATTATGAGATTTGGCAAATAGACGTCAAGATTGCTTTTCTGAATGGCAATCTTGAGAAGATCATTTATATGGAGCAACCCGAGGGATTCATAATTTAAGATTAAGAGCAAAAAGTTTGCAGGCTTAATCGGTCTATTTATGGACTAAAGCAAGCTTCTCAATCTTGGAACATAAGGTTTGATACTATAATAAAATCTTATGACTTTGATCATAATGTTGATAAGCCTTGTGTATACAAGAGGATCTCAACAGTTCAGTAGCTTTCTTTGTATTGTATGTAGGCGATATCCTACTTAATAGGGATGATGTAGGTCTACTGACCGAAATTAAGAACTGGATAGCGACCCAATTCCAAATGAAAGATTTGGGAGAGGCTCCGTTTGTTATGGGAATTCAGATCTTTAGAGATCGAAAGAACAAAATGCTAACTCTGTCTCAAGCATCATACATTGAAAAAATGCTTGTCAAGTATTTGATGCAAAACTCCAAGAGAGGTTTGCTACATTTCAGGTATGGAGTAATATTGTTCAAGGAACAGTGTCCTAAGACACCTCAAGAAGTTGAGAAAATGAGACGGATCCTCTATGCATCAGCTGTAGGTAGCCTAATGTATGTGATGTTATGTACTCGACTTGACGTTCTGCTATGAGGTGGGAATAATCAGTAGATATCAGTCTAATCCAGGATATGATCACTGGACCATCATTAAGAATATTCTCAAGTATCTACAGAGAACGAGGGACTACATGTTCGTATATGGTTCTAAGGATCTGATCCTTACAAGGATACACGGACTCTGATTTTCAGACTGATAAGAATTGTAGAAAATCCACATTAGGATCAGTGTTCACTCTTAACAAAGGAGCAACAATCTGGATAGAGATGTCCACAGGACGGGGGCGAGGATGGGGAAGCCTTCCTGCCCCGCCCCCACCCCCATATTCCATTCCCCGTCCTCACGAATTTACCTACGGGGAAAAATTTTCCGTCTTCATTTTTCTCTAACATTTTTTTAATTTCAATTAAATATATATTATTTTAATTCTTTAAACATTTTCAATGGAATTTTCATTTAAATGAAATATTATCAATTTTACTAATTAAAACAATAATACACATTGCATTTAAAAAAATATAATTAAAATGCTAAATTCTCATAATTTGTAAAAATTAAAATTCAACATTTAGAGCATCATATCTTAAATATTACAACATCTAAAGAATAAAAGTAATAAAAATCTTGAACTTAAATAATTAAAACATCCATAATTATCTTAATAAAGTCTAAAATATTAATATGAATATATATATACTAAAAAATCATAATTTATATATAAAGTCGGAGCGGGGCAGAGAAACGGGGCAGGGTCGGGGCCGGGGAGGGGGAATATATTCCCCGTCCCTAGTTCCGAATTGTAAATGGGGAAAAAAATTCCCCACTCCCTCCCCCATTCCTCGTGTATTCAGAGATTCCTCGTCCCGTTCGGGATGGGTCCCCGCAGGACCCCGACCCTGTAGATTTTTTAGACATCTCTAAATCTGGAGGAGCACCAAGCAAGGGTACATTGCTGACTCCACCATGGAAGTTGAGTACGTAGCGACTGGTGAAGATGCTAAGGAAGCTGTTTGGCTCAGGAAGTTTTTGATTGATCTGGAAGTTGTTCCATACATGTCAAAGATCATCACACTTTATTGTGATAATAGTGGTGCTGTGACTAATTCTCAAGAGCCTCAGAGTCACAAACGCGGGAAGCATATAGAGTGAAAGTATCATTTCATCCTAGAGATTGTGCATCGAGGGGATGTGATTGTCATGCAGATAGCTTCAAAGCAAAATGTTGCTGATCCATTTACAAAGGTCCTCACGGCTAAGGTGTTTGAGAGTCACCTACAGAGTATGGGTCTATGAGACAAGCCACGTTTAGACTAGGGCAAGTGGGAGATTTGTACTGAGCGTGTTATGCCATAGTTTATTAATTTGTGTACTTTGTATTTTAGTTTGACTTTTACATTGGACACCTCACTAACTTTGGGTCAAGTGAGAGAATGTTGGGGTTGATGCCCTAAATCTCGTAGAGTCCTATAGTTTGTAATTGTATTATACAAATATTTTATTTATGTAATAAAATATGTGATGTTTTATTTTCAAATTAGTTGCATTAACCACAAACCAATAAACTAACATCCAAGGTTATCTTGTTGCTTAAACATGTATGTAGAGACATACAGGTGGATCATGTTTAAATGATAACCTAAATGGTCTGTAGTAGATGGATAAGGTTGGATACCTTGTCCAGGTGATACTACGAGTATGGCTCGCTTTGTAGATGTTATAATTGTTGTAAAGTGCTACAAATGATTTGATCCTTATCACTCATGTGGAGATATGTGAGCGGAGATATTCTATACAAAGAAGTTTGTACAAGACCGAACCACGAAATGTTCAGTCTCATTATATAATGTCATTCATAATAAAGACTTTCATTTCACCAGGATGACCAGAAGTAACATGACCTGAATCCAGAGTGAGTTGTGAACTCCTGCCTATAAAGGTGGTCTTTTGATTTGTATGGGTGAGAGTGGCCAGATCGCTGACTCAACAGGTCTACCATTTTGGGGATTCGTCTAATTGGGGAGCTGGGAATACAACTACACAAGAAGGAATTCACTCCTTCCCCAACGTCGGGGTAAGTAGATAAATTGCTCCCTTAAGAATTGATTTTGGGGCTTGAACAATGTAGTGCCACACCCTCTCCTGGCTCAAGAGGGGTTTGATCATAGTTGGACTATGATTTATTGTTCATTAGAAGGATAGTAGTACTTAATAAGTTATATGTGACTAAAAGGATAAAACGGTAATTTAGGCCCAGTTGTACTTGCGAGCAATTTGTGAAGGGTCATCGTACTGTTGACTAATTATATCCAATGGACACAGAAATATATCTGTAGTACGAAGAGTGCAACGGTCGGTCTTTAGTAGAGTGTTCGACAGTTAATGGATGGTGAATAATTTAGTTAAATGAGTTTAATTAATTATTCACATATCGTTGGAGCTTCAAGCTACAACTCCATGGGATCCCCTCTGTAGCTCAACAAGATTTAATGAGAATCATTTTTTGGATTAATTTGAATTGTTCAAATTAATTGAGGGAATTAATTATATGTGATATAATTAATTTAATCTAATTATATATAATATAATTATTATAATATATATGATACATTGTAATATAAAATTTATTTGAGAGGAAACAAATATTTGTATATGATTCAAATATTAATTATATGAATTTGATTCACATAATTAAATTTAATATAAATGAGATTTATATTAAATGTTATTCGTGAAAGATAGAAACTATAGGTTATATTGTATTTGATATAATATAGAAACTATAGGTTATGTGTTATATTTGATATAATATATAGTTTAATATATATTATATGATAAGGTAGTTATCATATAAATATGTATATTAGATTGATTTACGAAAATAAACCAATTTAAATTTATTTTTAAAAAAATCATTTTGAGAGGGAGTGTAACTCCCTCCCCCATTTTCTCTCTAAAACGAGGTAGTGGGGAAGAGAAAAGAAGTTATTCTTCTTCTTCTTGGTGTGATTTTCATAAGGTGTGATACACAAAAACGTTATGAGAAAAATTCAAACCACTTCCTCTCATCTCTCTAAAAAATCTCTCTATGCCAAAATAGCCAGATGCCACAAAACTCTTGGATTTTCACCCAAATAATATAGAGGTAACATTCGTGGTGGTGTCCTCATTGACGGTTAGAGGGTTCAAGATTGTTCATGACAAGATTCGAAAAAAGAATCTCGTGGAGAAGAGTTCTTCAAGAGTAAGGTTTCTTAAACACTTTTTCTTTTTTGTAATTCTGTTTTTAAGCATGCTGCAACTATCTTTTAAATGCATAATCTGTATGTTTTTGCTATAAAATTTATGTTATATAAATTTTGGGTATTTGGTCCAATCCCATGCTTCCGCTTAAGGACCTTCAGTGGTTTCTTCAGAGCCACCTAAACTTCCAGTCTCTATGGGTCTGAGAAGTGACTAACTGGCAGATCTGTTAGGCCTCGGGATGTCAACCTCTACATGGGGAAGAAAACATTATAAAAGAGTGAGCTGTGAAACCCAGTGAGTGACCATCTTAAATAAAACATACTTTAAATCATAAATAATGTAAACTTGCTTATCAAGGAAATGGTCATAAAATCATAATAAGAGTCTTGGAAATTGAACCAAAATCATAAAAATATATCATATAAAAAAAACCCTAAAATAAACTCATTAGCATCTTTCTGAAAAACTCCACTACTCCATTGCCTGAACATGTGAGAGAGCCCTTTTGCTAAATCTCTAATAACCTTAGTTGAAAGAGAGCCCTTCTGCTCGATCCACCAACGTCGATAACATAGTCATACGTGCACGCAGAGCTGAATTGGGTCCTGACCACCTTATCATACCTTCGGTGCCAAGGATCCCTAACATCACTGAAATCTAGGTACCTTACCATACCTTCGGTTATTAACATTGGAGTAGGGTTTGTAGAATGCACAGACATTTAAACATATAAGAACATATACAAAATATGCATTTGAAATGATCAAACTTCATGATTTCATATCATCTTATAGTGTCTTGCAAAACATGGAGTATGCTTATAAAATTTTCTTGATAAATTTTTATCATGCAGTACAACATAGTATAAGTTTACTGTATAATGCATGTTGAACTCATATAACTTCATCGTTTAAAAACATGGATTATGCGATCAACATTCATTTTTAAGGCATGCATTGAAGATAAACATGATATAACTTCATATGAACTGCCCATGCATTGGAATTCATTTATTAAACTCGCATTAGAAAACATTTATTAAAACTTGTCACTCACTGTCTTAAGTTACTTATCCAAAAGATTTGTACGCCTCTCCTATTTGCATTTTCCCTGAAAAGGAAAGATCCCTTAGTCAGCATAATTAGCTCCCTTTTGAGCTTAACGCATAACTTAACTTCACCGCATACTAATAGTTCATTGCATCATAACTAAGTTCGTCGCATCGAAACCATTTTCACCGCATCGGCTATCCTTAGCCATCTTACCTTATAACTTGGCTGATAATTGGAAATCCTTCATCAAGGATTTTTTGAAACACCTTCTTGGCCTATGCGATGAACGTCTACTATGCGACGTACTCCAAGCGCCTTTGTTGTTAACTGATTATGTTGTATGCGTCAACACATAAAATCATTAGGTTAGTTGCTTGCTTGTTCTTCATATGCAGCTGCCTGCTTATTCATCCATAACTCTATCTACCATCTTTCTTAACTTTAATTCCAGCATTCATAGAAACTAAACTCTCTTTAAGGAAGTTGCTAAAAAACATCTTAGCTTTTATTTACCTTAGAATTTGAGCATTATTTCCTCTAGAATTGATCGGGAATTCCTCAAATTCTCCTTTAGTTTGCCGAGAATTCTTTAACCTTCAGAATCTTCAGATGGCAGCAACACTCCCTCACTTAGGCATTTGAAAACATTTGGCAAAATAGTTTCCTTCTTTCCTAAGGTTATTTATACTTGGACTTGCATGGAGAGTTTGTTTAATTAATTGCCACCTGGCATGCTTATCCTTCCATTGACGTCTACAAGACTTCAACCTGGCTTACTTACTCGTTAATTAAGCTGAATTCCTCAGCTTAACTTCATCTCATGGCCTTGCAGCTACTTAAGCCTTTTCTCTTCAACGCATAATCTTCTATTGCATGGTTCAACAAAATTGGCCGCATGACGCCTTATAGCTCCAACGCATGGAGTCCTCTACTTCCTCTAAGCGTTAACTTTCTCTTATTTCACTCGAGTCTCAATATTCCACACTTAACATATTTTCTTGCCCTTTTCCGGCTTGCCATTGTTATTTTCAACTCTCTATGTGTCGACTATGTTCACATCCTGGACGCATATACTCGTAACGCTTAGAAAATTTTCCTTTTCTCACATTTTAGACACATCATAAATTCAGGGGTTTACAGTTTGTATATCTATATTATATATAAATACAAGAGATATGATTCGTGAAAACAAAGTCAAAGGTTGAACTTACGTATAGAGAGCTTATATTAGTTATTTTGGTGGTGACATACCTACAAATGCATTGTTGTAAAACGGAAAAAAAAAAAAGTTAAAAATACTGTGGTAATGGATAACAATTTAATCCCTAAACTTTGATAAGTAACAATTTAAGTTATCTTCTTTAAAATTTGTAACAATTTAGTCTCTATCACAAAAAGTTTATTTAAAAACAAGTATAAACTTTTATTATGTAATGACTTAGTCTTTACTATTATATAT
>NC_052357.1:71763472-71865659 GCF_009727055.1 Benincasa hispida | reverse complement strand
ATAAAGTATCTAACTTTTACTATGTATCAATTTAGAACATGTTTGAATTGACTTGAGAAAAAATTATTTGTCAAAAAACTCATTTTTATTTAAACACTTTTGATAGAAACTGATTAAAATATACTTAAAAAATTATTTTGAATGGTTGTCAAATACTCAAATTTCTTCTAAAATGACTTATTTTTTAAATTAAACACTTGAAAATGTAATCCAAACACACTCTTAGTCTTTACTGTTTACTTAAAAAAAAAAAGATTCTTGATCAATTTATCAATCTCCAGTTTATTAAAGTTCAAATATAAAATTATTGTAAATTTGAAAGTACATAAATTAAATCATTACCAACTATAGTTCAAAGACGAAATTGTTACTTTCATAAAAGTTCATGGACCAAAATGCTTTTTCCAACCAAAAATGAAAAGGATGAAAAAGAATCAGAAACATCGGTAGCTTCGAAACAATTCAGTTGTATAAATCATACTTTCAGTTTGCGATAACAATAACAGTGAATCCTTTTCAATTACACTTCCCTTCCATTTGAGACCCGATTCTATTCACATGTAAAATACAGCAAACAGATTCAAGAATCCTGCATTTGTTGCTGCTAAGCAATTCTTTTAGCTCCAAAGAACCATTCAATAGACAAACCCTTATCCTTGTTTACATAACTGTGGTACCAAATTCATTGGAAGATGAAGGCTGTAAAGCACGAATTTTTACTTCATATTTCATGCACCTAGAGACTTCATTGGGCAAGGATGAATCTGATCCATCTGAAACAAGTGGGCTGGAGGAAGTATTGCTACTGCGAGCATTTCCAATATGGTTTCCACACTTCCGACACAGTAGTTTGATTCTTCGGCGAAACAAACCCCAAGAGTTCTTTGAGAAATGAGGCACACATTGAAGTTCATCAACCTGTGTAAATCTGCTTTCATCGATGTTTAGAAATGATATGATCCCTCGCTTAATCGATTTATCATATTTAGAGCCAATGGTTGATGTGTTGCGGTTAACAGAGCTCAAGTTCAGTTCGAATCCACAAGCTCCACAACTGTATGAAATAAACCATATTTTCATTACAAGTTGACCAGAAAGCAAATAGGAAATGCATAGATTACATAAAGGTGGCTTAGTTGATGAGAATGGTAGGGATATTCATGGGAATGGGATTTGAACTCCCACTTTAGGTAGCTTCCAATTTAGGGGCCAACTAAGAAAATACGGATTTGGAGGATTACCACCTCTAGAGCAACACATTGTTGATCCCATCAAAATTTGTGCTTAACAAGAAAAATACTTATTGCATCTCGGACCGTACCTATCTTTGTATATCTCATCAAATTGTCAAAATTAGAATTTGCCATGTGTCAAATTCTTCTTATTTCTTTTTTGAAATATTTTAATTATGTTTTTGGGTGTGATAAAGGTGAGATACATAAAGATAAGTGAGACCATAGATGCACCTAAGTATTACTTGCTTAACAAAACTGATCTTGGGTATACATATTTCCGGATGACTAGCAGATGTATAATTGTCATATCTACCATTTCACACAAAATTAGACAATAATAAAGCATTTTCAATTCTGACCAAACATCAAGCTACTTGAATCCCCACAATCACATGTCAAGGTTTCCAATTCAGGAGTAGCCACGGTACTCTGATCTCAACGGCAAGGACTTGAAGGAGCAACTGAGAGTAGATTTTAAGTTTGTTATTGTCAAGACCGTCTTAGACTCTTAGCCCCTACTCACCTTTTAATATCTACGGAAAGTTCCAGATTTTTGTATGCATGAGTGTCAGGGCCTACACACACCTCAACTAATCCCATTGGACAACTTGCAACTCGTAAGATATTAAATACTAGGTAGTGATAGTCCATGGAAGCACCTGTGTGGTTGTTTCTCTCTTTCTCTTCATTAAATGTGAGAAAAATTAATGAATAGCTACCAGAGAAAGCACAGGGAAGATTTGCAGAGTTCACTATTGTTATGACATGATGGAAGTTTACAAATAGGTGAAGTTTCAATCAACAATCTCCCATCACAGTTCAATGTTTAACTGCTCCCCTACAGTTGATTTAAATAAATTCATCAAAGTCCAAAAAGACTATCCATCTCCATCAAGCTAATAACTACCAGAATTTCTTAAACAGATCAGACCAGTCAGTCCCACAGGTCTGCTCCATTACAGCTATTGTCAGTTCTCCAATCCCAATATAAACACAGAAAACCCCTCTTTTTAACACTAAAATTTGCTGAATTCCCCTCGACTACTGTCCAATGTAACCCAACCTAAAGTTCCTAACAATCTTTCACCAAAAGCAGTCGGGATCACATCGTACTCAAGAAGCAATCACAATTTTCGAAATCGACTCAATTAATGTAAAAACAAAGAAACTGTTCCCAACCCGTCCCTTGAATCAGACAATTCACCAACCCTCCAATCAGAGCAAAAAACAAAAAGAGATTCAGAAGCCCGTACAGTATATAAACAGATATCTGTAGACCAAAAATTTGACTACACAGTGAAATAGAAGCCAGAGATTGGATTGAACCTGTAATAAACATCTCTACGAGAAGAAGAAGGGAAGAGCGAAGCCGACGAAGAGGACTGGATGTGAGTTCCATGGCCGTAATCGTCTCCGAACACCGGCGACTGCCTCATTCCTCACCTTCAGAATACGACACCGTCTCCGACGCTGGCTGCAACGGTTGACGGAGGTATCGAGGTCGTAAACGGGGACTCGCAGTTTGGTAGAAACAATGATTCAATTTTGACAGTAGCGATCAAGTTCCGATTCAATCTAAGCGAGCTCAAGAATCAATTATAGAAGCTATAACCTCAGAATAAAAAGAAATTGAAGCTTGAACAAGACGAAGTGTGGTGAAAGGGAGAATTGGAAGAAGAATGATGATGATGATGAAGCGAAGCTTGAAGATGAGAATTTGAAGAAATCGATGGGGAGGAAAAAAAAAAGGAAAAAAAAAAGATAGTTGTTTATTTGTCTCTCTGTCTCGTTGTTTTTTAAGAATTACTAATTTCTTCTAGACCCGACGCGGTATTTTAACGGAAAAATAAGATTTTATTAGATTGTGATTTTTTTTTTTCTTTTTGAAAATATTAGATTGAGACATTCCAATTGGTTAACTTGTATTTTTATTTTTTTTACTAGAATGAACATAACTCAATATTCTACCATAAGTAGACATGCTAAATGGAGAGTGATTTGTATATTCATCAAATTGAAAAATCAACTTTGTAATTGAAATTAAATATATATCTTTTTGTAGGGTGATGTCTAATTGGCCCATCGAATTGCATATCCTCAAAGAAGAAAGAGTGCTTTTAAGAAGTCTGTGAGGCTAAGTTAAAAAACGCTATTGACTATTCAAAAAGAGAACGACCTCAAGCCAGCCAAAATGTCAAGTTGAAGTGTCCATAACTTCCCTACTAGCACAATTGAATGAACAATATAAATGGAATAGTCGATTTCTAATTAATATATGTAACATAACATGTGTGCTCAATTCGATACAACTTCATTTTTGATACTGACTTAAGAGAGAATATTGGCTAAAGCACTTGTACTAATGTAATATTTCTCTTTTGTAGACTTTATTTAGATGAAGATTTTTGAAATTTGACCTACTAATCCAACCATCTATCTTTGTATCGATATATCTTTTCCATAACTTTCATCTTTATTTTTTAGAGCGACAATCTCTTCATTTTTAATATTGAGATTACTCCATTTTTCATGATGCGGAATTATTGACATTTTCTTTGATGGATAAAAACAACCTATTTATTGTTTTGGCCCCACAACTATGGCCAATTATTAAATTCAATAGTCTAAGTTATAATAACCATGGATATTAATGCTTTTACTTCCTTTATAATCATGGAGAGAATGGAGTGCATATCCCTTCACAATAATTAGTTTGAGGCAATTTTTGTCATGGTGAAATATATTTATTTAGGCTAGCGTTATAATCAACTAAAAGAAAGTAACTGTTAAATAAAATATTAAAAAAAAAGTAAAAGAAAGTAACTTTCTTCAGGTAAAAAAATAGTTGGCCACTTAGGATCTTTGATATTAATATTGTTGTTTTTAAAATTTATTAGAGAAATAATGTTGTTTTGAAACTTATTAGAGAAATATTGTTGTTTTGGGAGTTCGAGGCTAGAAGTCGAGGGTTAAGGATTCGATTAATGTAGAGGTCGAACGTTGAGAACTCGACAAACAAAGAAAAACTTGGAAACAATATGTATATTAGGGTTGTCGAGGGTTGAAGCATAAGTCGAAACTTCAACCCTCGACAAGGAAAAGGAAATCTCGCTAATTTTATGATGAGGATCTCGCTCTAGAAGGAAATTTTGCTAATTTTGTATATTAGGTTGTCGAAGGTTGAAGTTTTGACATACATAAGTCGAAACTTCAACCCTTGACAAGGAAGATAAGTGGGTGAAGCTAATTTTGTGATGAGGATCTCGCTTTAGAAGGAAATCTCGCTAATTTTGTGATGGGGATCTCGCTCTAGAAGGGAATCTCACTAGAAATGTGGGCTGAATCTCGTGAGCATCGCTGGGAAAACAATTTGTTAAAAAATGCTTGAGGATCTCGCTCTAGAAGGAAATCTCGCTAATTTTTTTTATGGGGATCTCGCTCTAGAAGAGAATCTCGCTAGAAATGTGGGTTGAATCTCTTGAGCATCGCTAGGAAGACAGTTTGATAAAGAAATACTTGAGGATCTCGCTCATAATTGTCTTCACTTTATTTACTTTCCATATATATATATATATATTATATACATGACCAAATAGAAAAAAAATCTAATAATCATTAATGAAAAAATAACAATAATAACAGAATTTTGAATTGTAAGAGAGAGCGAGATTCTGAGTGAGATTGTAAGAGAGAGCAAGATTGAGAGAGCGAGATTGTGAGAGAGAGCAAGATTGTAAGAGAAAGAGAGATTAAGAGCGAGATTGTAGGAGAGAGCGAGATTGTGAGCAAGGGCGAGATTGAGAGAGCGAGATTGAGTTCTAATCACATGGATTAAACGGTCAACTAGTCAGCTGACGTGGTCTGCCACATGGAAATCGTCTTCACTTTATCTACTTTCCATAGAAATACTATATATATTATATGACCAATGAGAAAAAAGCTAATAATTATTAATGAAAAATAACAACAATAACAGAATTTTGTTACAACTAATAACTATATATTGAGTAGTTTAATGAAAGTGCATATATTAAAATTGACTATAATTGAATAAGTCTAAAAAAAGATGTGAGGTCCTATCACCATGCTGCCCCTGCTCCGATTCCCCTGCACGATTTCCTGCATGCATTACCGACTGATCCGATTCCTGCATTCATTGACGCATTCATGCCCCTCTGCCATAGCTTTAATGCCTTTTTCAACCACCCCAAACCGTGGGTCGAGTGTTCAACACTCGACCTACATCCTTTTAAACTACCATCCTCTTCATTTTTGCTCACTCACTCCCTTGATAATTTTTAAGACTCACTGCCCTTAATTCATGAGCAGGATCTCGCTCATGAGGATCTCGCTCATGAGCAGGATCTCACTCATGAGTGAGATTTCTTCACTCACTTATCTTTTTTGTATATTCAATTTTTTTATTATAAAGTTGTACATTATTATTTTAATTTTAATTTGTACATTATTTCTTTATTTAACTTGTACTTATTCTTTTAATTAAGTTGTACATTATTCTTCTAATTAAGTTGTACATTATTCTTCAATTGAGAAACATATTTTTTTAGTTGAGAAATAAATTTTTTTTTTTTTTCAGATCATGGTTTTAACCCAGGACCTATTGATCCGATGTTTTGCACGACCAGTCTATTCATCGATCATCTGTTGTATGGTGAGATCGTACTACTGGAGAAATATCTTGCAGGGCGTCGAGAGGCAGTTCTCCAGTGCACTATCCCCGCTCCACCTCGAATACTACCGCTACTGCGCAAACATTCCCCCTGGGATTCTATGGGGTTGCAGATTAGGATTTATTCAGTTGGACTGGCATCTGATCACAACCTTGGTTGAGAGATGGAGGCCCGAGACGCATACATTTCATATGTCTGTTGGAGAGTGCACTATCACTTCTACAAGACATAGAAGTGTTGTTGGGGTTACGCTGTTGACGGTGAGCCGGTCACCGGAGTGATGTACAATGACTGGTTAGAAGTTTGTCAACTGTATCTCGGTGCGACCCCACCTGCCGACAAGATTAAAGGATCGAGGTTAAGTTTAATATGACTAGGAACACAATTTCGTGAGCTCACAGATGATGCAAACAAGGAAACCGTCATAAGATATGCACGAGCATATATACTACAAATGATGGGTGGAAGTCTATTTCAGATAAATCAAGTCATTTTGTTCACTTGATGTTTCTGCCACTGTTAGCTAACCTCCATGATGCAGGGCGGTATTGGTGGGGTGGAGCATGCTTGGCATGGCTGTGTAGACAACTATGCAAAGCAACATAACCTGAGGTTCGAGAGATAGTTGGGCCTCTCTTACTTTTGCAACTATGGGCTTGGGAGCGATTTCCAACAATGGCTCCACAAAACGATGAGTCCTCTCATATGTTTTCACATTGGTGAGTGACATCTTCCTCACAGGGTGATGAGACAATTCGGTTTTCAGCAGGATGTCCCATCGCCATGTAATACTGAACCCGTACTGCATGATATTGACCTAAAGACTGGAGATTGGTCCGAAAAAGTTCCACATTGGTAGTGCGATAGCACCATCGTGCAAGGTTTATTGCAGTGGGGTCTTGAACAGTTTGGCACAGATGTCACTCCAGAATATATTCATTGGTATAATAATATCACAAGGCGTTACGTCACTCGTCTAGGAGCAGTTGTGGGTCATCTGGTAAATGAATGAATATTATCTAATTATTTTTAATTTAAATTTATTTTAAATGTTGTCTAATTGTTTTATGATTCATAGAGATCAAACAACAGTAGACTCCATGAGGTTGCGAATGATCCGAACTAGGTTCTTGCTATATGTAGTGACAACTAAAGCTATATGGAAGAAATTCATTATATGTACGATATACCCATTGTTCCTCCACCAGCTCCTAGACGTAGAGGACATGTTCGGGAAGATGATGAGTTTGATGAGGTTGCACATAATATGGAAGAGTTGCCCCTTATGATGCAGACGCAGAGTCAAACTGATTATGTTAGTCCGATGATGATGATGCCAGCATTTGGTTCAGGACATTATGACTCAGAGGTTGGTCCTTCGTCTTCATACGTGCATGGACATGGTCGGGGTCGTGGAGAGCATAATGAATATTTATATTATGAAGTGCCTGTAGAGGTACCAGAGCAACATCAAAGAGAACCCGAGCAAACTCAGTTCGAAGTCGACGATGATAACCAGCTCGAAATCGATAACGTCTGCCTTGTGGGACACATTGATTTTTGTATTAATTATTTTTATAAATGAGATATTTAATTTACATTCTTTTATTTTTATGAGATATTATTTTTTTTAATTTATTCTTTTTAGAGTTTAAATAAAATAATAAAATATTTTTATAATTTTTTTTTATAAAATGGAAAATTAAAAAAAAAAAGAAAGGAAGGAAGAAAGAAAAAAGAAGGACAATGTGTAATAATTAAAAAAGAAAAAAACGGAAAATTTGTACAGATGAACCAAAAATTGAAATGTACTCTCGCCCTCTATCAAAATCTCGCTATCTCGCTCTCGCTCTCAAAATCTCGCTCTCTCTCAAAGTCTTGCTCTCTCTCTTTTATTTTTATGAGATTATTTTTTTTAATTTATTCTTTTTAGAGTTAAATAAAATAATAAAATATTTTTAGAAATTTTTTTTATAAAATGAATTTTTTTTTAAAAAAAAAGAAGAAAGAAAGAAGAAGGTCAATGTGTAATAATTAAAAAAGAAAAAAAAAAGAAAATTTGTACGGATGACCCAAAAATTGAAGTGTACTCTCGTTCTCTATCAAAATCTCGCTATCTCTCTCTCGCTCTCGCTCTCAAAATCTCACTCTCTCTCAAAATTATGGAAACCTATCAAAATCTCGTTCTCTCTCAAATCTTGCTCTCTCTCAAAATAATAATGGAAACCTCTCAAAATCTCACTCTCTCTCATAATCTTGCTCTCTCTCAAAATAATAATGGAAATCTTGGAAAAGCGAAAGGGTAAGATCAAGGGTTCAAAATTCGATCTACCTACCTTGGTCGAATTTTGAACCATCGACTTATTTAAAAAAAAAAAATTACAAATAGTTTGAAAACAACAATATTTTCCTAAATAGTTTCTAAAAGGACAATATCCTTTTAAATTTTCCACAAATATCCATAAATTACAAATTTGTATAGTTTAGAAAAATATAATTAGTGCTACTTTTTTATATAAAAAAAATCACACCGATAACTTATAATTCCATAAATGGTAAAAAAAACAAATATGTATATAAGATTGTTCAACATAATATAGTAAAATGTCATTGTCTATCAGGATAGATTTAACTATTGTGAAGGCGGCATATTACTGATAGATCTAACTATAATTGTCTATCAATGATAGATCTATTTAGTATCATTGATAGATCTATCAATGATGGACTAGATCTATAGATCGCTGAAAGGTCTATAGATCTAACAATGCTTATTATTGTCTATCACGGATCAACATTGGTATTTTGCTATATTTATAAATAGCTTGACTCATTTTCTTATTTTTGAAAATAAGCCTAAAATGTAAACCTAATATGACTACTTAAAAAACCTAACCGCATAATAACTATTACATCATTGTGTCAAAGTAGTGATAAATATATAATAAACTTTTATAAAGGGAAAAGTAAAACACATAGAATGCTTATACAAATTCTAAGTTCATCAATGAACTTGATTTTTTAAAAGTTGAAAAACTAGGTCTATTTAGTACTGATTTGATTTTTAGTTTTATATTTAAAAATTAAGTTATTTACGCTCTTTTTCATTTGTTGGTTTTTATTTTATTATTTTTCAGTATAATAATTACAAATATGAGAGATTGAACTTTACATCTCAAGATAGATAGTACAACCAATTATCACTATTCTAACTATTTTTTAGAGCTTTCTTTGTTTACTTAACTATTTTTTAAGAGCATTTTCAAGATTTAAGCAATATTTTAAAATTTGAAAAAAAAAAAGTAAGATTTTCTATCTAATTTTTAGAAGTTTAGTTAAAAATTCAAATATTTACATAAAAAGTGAAAATTATAGTAAAAAAAGTTAGGAGAAAACAAATACAATTTTTAAAATCAAAACACAAAAATAAAAAATTAAGCCCTCCTTTAGTCATTATTTGATTTCTAATATTGTTTTAAAAAATCAAACTAAGTTTAAAGACTATAACATAATTTTATTTTCTTTTTCAAATTTTGCTTGAATATTAACTCTTCAACTTAAGAAAAATTTACCATGGTGAGAAATTGACAGAGAAAAAAAAATGCCATTTTAAAAATAAAAACCAAATAGCTACCGGCCTAAATTATTAACTAACGAAGTCTAGTTTTTTCTTCTTTTTCTCAAATAATAATAATAAATGGCAGGAGTATTGGAATATGGTGAATTGTTCATGTGTGCAAATTTTGGGGGAAAAAAAACATTACTAATTGAGATCGTACCGACATAGCCGATAAATTAGCTGACAGACCAACGGTCTCTAGTTTGACTCGGTCTTTATTATTTATTATAATTAATTTTTAAATGAGATATGATGCGTATTTTTTATAAGGTTTAAATTTTTAAGTAAATGTTTAAATTTTTGTTCATAAATTAACATTTTCATGTACCAGCGTATTTCATACTTAAAAATATAAGTTCAATTGAATCTAAGAATATATATAAAAATAAATATTTGAATATTTAATATATATATATATATATAATTGTTTACTCTATCGAGATCTATCGATAATTTCTTTTTTTACGATGGGAATTTTATGTTAATTATCTTCATTATTTTGATTTTAGAGTTTAAAAAATGCATGGTTGAAATTTATAATTTTTTTGAATTTAAAATTTAAGTTTTTTAATAGTGGCACTCTTATAATTTACGAAGTCTAATTTATTGGATAAATAAATTATTAAAAAAGATAAAGTAGAGGTAGTTGTTTCAAGTGTAATATTTACAAAAACGTAAGTTGATGGAATGAATAAAAAAGATATACTAAATGAATTAAATTTTATAGTTATTAAAAATTATAAAAGAAATTTGATTATTAGTGAATTGGAAAATTTTTTTAAGAACTATTTAAATGTATGAATTTAACCATTAACCTCTCATTCGAATCCTTCAAAATTTTGTATCTATCTTCATAATTTCAAAATTTTATCTAAACCAAAAAGTGTGTGTACACACACATATATAAATTGTAATAATCCTCTCATAGTTTAAAAAACATATATATTAAAAAAATTTGATGACATTTGTCTCTTAAACATAATTTTTAATTTTGATTTTTGATTTGATTATATTCTTAATTACAAACTTTCATTTAAATCTAGATTTTTTTAATTTTACAATAATCTTCTTTTTTTTTTAATTTATTTTTATTTTGATTGGGATGATTTGATTACTCTTAATTTTAAATTAAACCAATATTTTTAAATTTGGTGAAAATTCAAAGTATTTTTTTCCCTATTTCTTGGCAATTGTGCTAAAGAATTTTTTAATTTTTTTTATTTGAATGATGTGATTATCCTTTTAGTTTTAAACTTTAGTTTAAACATATCATTTTTTTTCTATTTATTTTGTATACAATTTTGTAATACTCATTTTTTAGTTTATAAAATATGATTTGATCGATTTAAATTAAAATATTATTTTTTTCCCCGGCAGACATAAGCTTAAAAGCTTATTATCTTGTAGGTTTGTAATGATCTTCTTTTGTATTTTAAAGTTTATTTTAAACATTTTTTTTTTCTAGGAAGACATAAACCATAACATATTAACAAAATTTCAAATGTTTAATTTAGACATTTGTAGAAAAATTTAGATTTTAAATCCCAATTTGATTTTATTTTGAACCAAATTATATTTAAATTTCAAATTATAATTTAATTTAATTTTCAACTAAATTATATTAACATAATGATGCTAAAAAAAACCAATGGGGTTAAAAAAAATATATTAAAAAATACAATTCCTAGACTACAAACATTTTAAATTTTAGAAGATTTTATTTTATTTTATTTTTCTAATAAGAAATTAAATAGGGGATTGAACCTCCAAACTCTAGGGAGGAAGACCATGTCAATTAAATCCAATTGAGCAAATTTTAGATTTCATTATCATAGGAAACAAGTTAAAAAAAACATTTTTAGTTATAACAATCTAATAACGTACCTCGTACGTATCTTTGTGTATGAAACTCTCTCATATATTTATCGAAGAATAACTTAAAAATCCAAAATAACAATAATAAAATTGGAATTAAAAACCCCATAATAATCTAATAATGCATCAATCTATGTGTATATCTTTATGCAACATTTTAAGCAACAACTTCGGTTCTATGGTGTAGTGGTTAGCACTCTGGACTTTGAATCCAGCGACCTGGGTTCGACTCCCGGTAGGACCTTTTTCTATTTCAACATTTCTCTTTTTGTACTTTTTCCTTTTCCTTTTCATGTTATTATTTATTTATTTTTTTTTTAAATTTTCCGTATTTTATTTCTTCTTTCCAACGGGAGGCTATGTAATCAGTATATTATATATTTTAAAAACAAAATAAAGTTTATTTTATAAAAAAAATACTTAAATATATGTATCTCTAACTTCAACGTTGATATTACAAGTTTTATATTAATTGAGTTATGTTCATTTTGACTGTTAGATTATATCTATCTTCGTGCATTTCACAGGATTTATTCAATAATAATTTATCACATGATAAATTCTTTTTACATCCATTTTTTTTTTATAATTTTTAATGTGTGGGTATAGAAATGCACAAGAATGAGTACATGTGGAGATATACCTAAGGTCTCTATTTTAGATTTTATACTTAATTTCTACTAAGTTGTTACATTTTTAATCCTTATTATGAATTATTATATAGTTTCTACTTTTAAATAAGACAATAAAATTTGCGACATAAATTCACTTGATCTATCTTTTCCTATAAATATCTGTTTTACAAAGAGTCACAACACACAACATAAACCTTTGTTAGAAAGTGAAACAAAGCACAAATAATCATCAATAAAAACAAGAGTAGAGTTTAAATTGGCATTCTCACTATTGTTGTAATATCTTTTAGTTCAATGATATGTTGGGTATAGATTTGAACCTTTACATCTTAATTGAGGATATCATGTGATCTTCCCCCCCTTTTTTTTTAAAAAAAAATTAACTATACTATGTATAAAAGAGATTCTGAGAGGAGAATATTTCATTTTCTTATTTTTCCTACACTATTAGTCAATGTCTATTTTGTCCTTTGTGTATGGAATGTATTATGCAACTATTTGGATGTATATGTTTTTTTTAAGTTATGTCGTCTTTTGTTGATAGGATGTGGCTATTTGAATGTAAGTGCCTTTTAGGTCCAACAAGTGCAATTGATGTTGATGGGGTGTGCTATCAAAAGATTTTAGATAAAAAAACCAAACCAACTTAAGAAATAAACACGGAAAATAACTTTTATTTTTGGGGTCCCATAAAAATATAAAATGTGAAAAACTATAATTTTGAGAGAAACAAATAATTTTCCGATTCAAGAAAGAATATCAAGGATAGCACTTGAAATCCAAATGTAAATTAACAAAAAAGTTGAAATAAAAGGTGAATTATAATGATGTCACAAGCTAGGAAAGATGTCACATACAAGGATAAAAATAACAGGAAGAGAGATAAGAAAGAAGGAATATAGAGAATTGTTAACCTAATTTGGTGTAACTATACCTACCTCTGGGAGGCTCTCCGCCTAGGAGAAAAGAAATCCACTAGTATGTAATTTAGTTTTACAACATGCACTTCAACTAAAATGACATAAAATCAACTTACACATAATTGATTTACTAGTGAGTAAGTTAGGCTCCCCCTAACACGAATACTGCTTTAAATGAGTCTGCAGATTTAGGCTCCCCCTAAATTTGTTGCTGCAGCAATGACCTCACGTTATCTTCACCTGCCAAATGAATAATCACTCACCTGGTGTCTTGAACAACACTACTAACAAACTGCTTGAACAGATCAAGCTTCAAAGAAAACCACCGTTCTTCTTCACAAAGATAGTCCACTATACAATATCAAAATCTTCATGTAAAAACCTTTTCGGAAGAAGAACACTAATCAAGGGAAAAGACAACTTACCCTAGAAACACCAAAACCAACCAATAAATACAAACCATACAAGAAAAAGAGACCAACACAGACAACACGAATAAAAGGAAAAGCTCTCCTCAACAAATTTATCACCGATAAGGAAAAAAAATAACTCAGCCATGCCAGAGACAAGATATCCAACTAAATAATAAAAAATATTATTTGTCAACTTCAGTAATAACAAACTCCCCATTTTGCACAAGATTTTCTTTTATGCCAAACAACCAAAGAACTGAATAGAAACGAGGAGAAATCAAATACTTCATTAGAAGGAAACACAAATGATAGCCCGAGCAACAACAAATACAACATAGTCCAAACGAACAAAGCAAACAGAAAAACAAACATCAAAACAACCACACAACAATCCAAACAGCCAAGCAACATCCATAAAATAGCACAACCACATCCATCTCCCCCTTTTGCCAAGAAAAAAAGCAACCAGTCGAAGGTGGCTGAGAAGAAGAAGCCACATCAGAGCGCGAAAGAGACACACTGAGAAGATAAACTAATGCATCAATTTCAGCCCTTCAAGCAGTTAAATCATGTATAACAGTGGTCAAAGAGCAAGACTTAGCAAACAAGATGCGGAAGATGCGAGTGCGCAGCTCAGTAGGAATCAACATACCACCTTCAGGAACGTAGAGATCCTCCGGAAGAGGAATGTTAGAGGCCTTGGGAGGATGAATGTTGTGTAGAGGCCTTGGGAGGACGAATGTTGTGCAGAATGTCAGGAGCATGAGTCTCCTGAAAAATCTTGTAGCTGAGATTAACAAGCTAAGGAGCGGAGCCAGAAGCATCATTCGAGCCAAGGATAGTTGGGCACTAAGATAGAAGACTAGAGAAAAGCCTTAAAAGACTAATTGGCAGCTTAATTGCAAAAGAGTCAACACGCCTAAGAAGCTGGTTGTACACAAATACTCCAAAATTAAAAGTAAACATAGTACAAATTTGATACTAAAGACTAGCCAGAGAAGGAAAGAGACTAGAAACCATGCATTTAAGGGCACCAATTTGCAATGCCTATGTGAAACATAATAACATATCTCACACTAAGAGTAAAAGTAGATGACTGACTAGACTCAGGGCACTTAGATCGAGTGCCACCTGTCAGCTCAACAACAAGCTCCTTAGTGGAAGGATGGGAATCACCCAAAAGAGGAGACTCTTCATGCCTAAGATAAGCATTAATAGTGGTAGGAGAAATGGAGAAGCAGTTGCCATGAATGTAAACCTTCTGATAGTCTGGGTTGCTAGGATAATCAAACTTAGAGGGAAGATTGATAATAAACTCTCTCAATAACTGAGGATAAAAGGGACCAAGGTCCAACACAGTCTTAAGAAGTCCAACTTGTTGAAGAAGATCCATAATTTCTAAACACGATTTGGTCTGGTCAGAAAGAGTTTTCTCATTAACGATATGATGTTGCACCACATAATTTCAACATTGAACATTATCCTCATTATGGAATATATCCCGTCAATAGGAATAATTGGGACATTCGGAGGATTTTTTCGACGACAATCCTGGTGCGCGACTTATTCCTAACTATAGCAACATCATCTTCACTACTTGACTCAAAGAGTTGAGCAGATGAATCAGAGACAGAATCATCGCTTTGCTACAGAGAGGGAGTGCTTTTGGACCGATTATAGGTGGATGGACCACACTCGATAGAAGCATACACAGAAATCCGCTTCTTCATCTTCCTTAGTTGAGCAAGAGAATTGTTGTCATTAGAAGAAACAGAGACTATCTTACCAGAGGAACTAGAACCAGAACTATCATCATCTGACTCCATAGAGGAGGAGGAAATCACACCCTGGTTACAACTAGAAGTAGAGAGTCCCAAAGGAGGAGACCTCAAAGGACTATTCGTTAGATGAATAATAGGCTCTCCCAAATGAAGCAAAATGCCAGTGGCATCATGAACTCAAGGGAATCGTGAAGGTTCGTAACGGAAGGGGATCATTCCCAACTTTAAAATTTTTACAGAAATCCAATTTTATAAAACAAAACATTACGCATTACACAAAAAAAAAAAAAAAAAAAAACATGTTTTTAGAAGAGAAAATAAATTAGGGTTTAGAAACCCTTACCTTTAAAGAACCTTTCTTCCCCTGATCATTTTCTCTAAGAATGTTCACGAACAGAACAATCTTCAAATGGTCACCACCATGAAAAATTTCCTCCATATTCTCTGTAGGGATGAGAAACTCTAAGGAGATCAAGACCTGAACATACTCCTCACGTTCTTGAGAGACTTAAGGGGGAGGGAGTTACAACTCCCTCCCAATTTTAAATTTAATAAATAAATAAATAAAATTAAATTAATTTAATTATTTAACTAATATATATAAATATATGATAACTACCTCATCATATATTAAATATATTGAACAATGTTATATCAAATATAACACATAACCTATAGTTTTATATTGTATCAAATACAATATAACCTATAGTTTTAGTTCTCTCATCAATGGTATTTAATATAAATCTCATTTATATTAAATTCAATTATATGAATCCAATTCATACAATCGATATTTGAATCATATTTAAATATTTATTTTCTCTAAACTAAACTTTATATTATAATGTATCAAATATATTATAGTAATTATATCATATATAATTAAATTAAATTAATTATATCACATATAATTAATTCCTTCATTTAACTTAACCAATTCAAATTAATTCAAAATCAGTTCTCATTAAATCCTTGTTGAGCTAAGTTGAATTTCATCTTATTTAATGCATGCTTAATCTATTGCTTAAATTCATCTAATCAATCGGTTTAAGTAGAAATAGTTAACTACTCGAGAGATAAAGTGGTTGTGAAACTCATTAAAAAAAAGAAAAGAATTAACTTTAGAAATAAAGTTAACATTTTGTCCAAATTAACTTAAGCGTGGGTCCTAGAGATAAGGTTTATGTGGTTTAAAATACTGAGAGGTGAAATTTTCATTTTATAAGTTAAGAACATGAACAGATACTTATGCATATCTTATGAGGATATAATAAACATTCTTAATGGTACTTCATCAATTGAATTCCCACACTATTCACTGCACATTGCTTTCTTTTGTGTTGTAAGTACTTCATTCCATGCATAATCTTCACCATTCACACTTTCCACACATCACCATCATTTTCACATTTAACGCTTCACACTTTCTTGTAATTAATTAATTAATTGTTCTTTTAGTTGTACAAACAAATACTTCAACACATGAATTTGATAAACTTGTATCTACGACAATCTTATTAAGTTCAGCAAATAGTCAATACATAATTCATGCATTCGACCTTGGTTCTCACCAAGAAACCTTTATTAAGTTTGAACTTGGGCTTAGTTTTGGGAAACTTGTTAGAAATAGAGCACTTTATTCTTCATTATTCAAAATTCAACGCAACAAGAAACAAATTTTTGTTGTCGTTGTCGGGGACTTAGTTGACTGACTAATGTTTAAACCGTGTTTGATTTTTGCAGATACTCAAATGATGATGTATTGTACGCTTAAGCTGAAAGTGTGGCAAACAGTATATGAGTGAAGGCACACTGATAGAAATCCTATTTGACCCAGAGATCGAGAGGGTTTTTAGAAGAAGAATTAGAACAAATTAGCAAAGAAGACAAAGGAATTTAACTAGAGCCATGGGTGTCACACCCCGCCCTAAACTACCCTCTGAGCCTGAGAAAGGGCGTGACTGACAGCAGTTATCAACCCTTTTGTTGACACTTACTGCCTAATAACTCTGATACCAATGAACAAATTCAACAACCAATTGAATAAGTAGGCCCATTTTATTACAACAATGTATCATTTATACAACTTCAAGACTCAACTATAAAGTTTACAACAACAACTGTAAAACCCTCCGAAAGTGTAACTGTGACTTGTGGCAGACCATGACCTTAGCAGCACCCTGGAATCCTCATCTTTCCGCTACTTGAGGGGGGGGGGGGATAAAACATAAAACATGGAAAACATGAGCTATAAAGTTCAGTGAGTGGTGCCTTTAGATAAACAAATAACTTTGACTACAAAAATATACGTTTTGTAAATCAATACATAGTCAATAAGAACATTACCACAAGTTTAATATTATTTTCCAGCCAAACCGCTAGACAATTCCCAACTCGATCGTTGGTTAAAACAATCAACCCCAGCTTGACCGCTGGTTATCTCATAACAAAACATCCCCAGCTTTACCATTGGTTATCCCTGACATGATCCTACATTTTCCCCAGTACTTCCACACGTATACTAAGACAACAACAATTCCTATGGAAACTTTCCTTGTACCCTATTATCCTGCCAATGTGCACATCGACTATTTTCCCGTCAGCTATGCTTAGGTAACTTGACTATATTTTTCGCCGATCATCACCGACTATCATTTTCCGCCGACTGAAGCCGACTATGTTTTCCCGCCAAGTACCTTTTCAAGCATGCTAACCATATATCCCGGGTACAATTTCAATTTCCCAAACAAACGTACAAACAATATCTTAACAAGCATAGTAACAAGATAAACATATATCCCTAATCATGCCAATTTAACATTATCCCCTATATATATTTACCTATATATAGAAATTACATCATCAATACAACACACAATAACCACTTACCTTGGTTGGTTAGGAACTTTCCTTTCCAAAGTTCCTTAAGTTTCCTTGGTTTCCCTTTTGAACCCTAAATTCCAGATTCAAATATCAGCTTAGATTACTCATAGTTTAAGACCTTATTTTAAGATGCTTCCTTCTGCAAACATGTTCTAAAATGTCTCAGAAAGGTACCAATAAATCTTGGCTCATAAATCCTCGTGGTTTGGACGGAAACATCAAAAAATCAAAACTGGCCCAGCTTATTCGACAGCTCGACCCTTCTGTTTTTTATTCATTCTCCAGCCCGATTCCTTGGAGCTTCTTCTCTGACAGCCCTACCCTGAAAACTAGACTCTTTTAGCTTTCAAATGTCTTTAGAATCACATAAAACGCATGAGTATTTCGGGAGAACTCCTCGTTCCAATTTGATGCTACTTCTTGTCTTTTCTGTCCGACAACATCTCCCCTCTTGGAACTTCTTGACCAACGCATGGTCTTGCTACCAACGCATGGTCTCCTCTCAATACACTCTTCTTTATGTCCTTTGAAGATAATTGAGTTCTTATCTGAAGTCCTTGGCCCTATTTATATGCGTCCAAGATTGCTCCACGGCCGATAGCAACTACTCGGCCGCATGTCCAAGTGTCTTTTCCTCACACCATCAACACATTCTTACATCAGCGCAAGCCAAAGTGTCTTATTCTCCTTTCACCAACGCATAGCCCTTAACTTTTACATGTCTTCTTATACATCCACTTAATTTGCTTAAGGTTTAAGAATTCTTACTAGCAAGCCACATGTCTGATGACGTCCTCCATATGAGCTCATCTTCTTATGCGTCCATTCCACTCAATATGCGTTCACTAGGGTGATGACCAACACCCCTTCTCAATGCATACTGCTAGCCTCGGGTATCAATGCATAGTGTAATCAACAACGCATAGCAACCCTTGGTTCCTATTGTTTACAGCTTGGTCGCACAATCTACAATACACCTAAGATTGAAAGGGTGCCTGCGAAAACACAAAACTTCACAAAACATTAGCTGCCAAGTCCCTGGAAACGGCGCCAAAAACTTGTTGGTTTAGGAAAGATTGTTTATTTATTATTAAGGACGGATGTGGTTGTACATGAAATCATGTGTTAGACATAGCTTATGCGTTTGCACCCATGCGTCTGAGTCATCCGTCGGAATGAAGATGCGTTAATCTAGTATGCAATGACCACGCGTTCCTATCACAAGTTTTCTTACGCTCGTGCCAAGTATAATGGAAACGCAAGTTTCTCGGGTAAACCGAGGTTGAACACAGGGACTTGTCACTCAATAATACTCGTGAAGCAATGCGTTTGAGGCAATGAATAAAAAAATAGAAACAAGTTTAAGGGATTTACACACTACTCCTACTCTTAACTAAATAGATTGAGCAATAGAAAACTTGTGATGAGAATAGGTAGAGACACAACAACCATTAATGCATAGTAATGTTTATTATCTTAAATCACCCGAGTAATCCCAGCTCATTGCACTAACGCATCGCACACCTCTCGGTGGTCAGCTGCATCACTATATCTCTATAGTGCATGGTTGCGTCGAGCATAAGATTGTGCCTATCTCTAGAAACAATGCGAACTTTGCTTTAGTGCGTTCCATCTCTTACCTTCTCAGGCAGTTAGACGTGGCTATTTAACTTATAGGCAAGCAATGCAACATCCCATAGACAAGTGTTGCTACAGCCTTTCACCAAGCAAAGAGGATTAACTCACTATACTCGCACAACGCACACCTCTTGGTGGGTTGCTACATGCGTCCTATCTCTAGGCTACACGATTTAAGCATGCGATTGCCTTTGATAAATAAACGCTGAAGATAAACTATGATAGAGATGAAGATGATGAAGAAGACGACAATAAGGGAGTCAAGATTTGCATTGATCACAAAATGTCTCAATATCTTAAGCTAAAATGTAATACAATACAGAGATTAGAAGAGAAAGGAAGAACTCTGCGTCAAGGTTGCTGGTGGAGCCATAGATGAATGGTGGAGATGTCTCCCTCGAGCTCTATCTCTTGCAAAAGCTCCGGTCATCACTCGATCTGGTTTGTGGAGATGAAGAATTCTCACTGAAAATCTCGTTCAAGCTCTCATCTGTGATCACAAACCTTTGCCTTGAGGCAGAAATTCGGATGTCTTGAAATGAAGGTCCAAAATGCTATTTATAGAGTTTAAACGCCGACAGCTATCATGATTGTGTTATGGCTCACTGATGCTTTTGTCGCGATATGGGCAATGTCACATCGTTTTATCTTGTTGATACTCCCAAGGTATACGTCCGAGCTCGATTCAGATGAAGCATCAACACGTTCTACCCATCTTGCGATCATCCTTCTATTATGGTTGTCACTCCGTGGCCACAATTTCCAATTGATCACTGCAACTTCCATGCAATGGCCGCATACGATCACCGCAACTTTCATGCAATGGGTGCATACGATCACCGCAACTTCCATGCGATGGACGCATGCGATCACCACAACTTTCAGTGCATGCGTTTGTCTTTGCGATCGCCTGGCTTCAGCGCATGCGTTTATCTTTGATTGCTTATTTCAAACGCATGCGTTTGATTCCTGCAATAGCTACAAAAATAGACAATTTGGCATGGAGTAACGCATAATATTGGGGTCAGTGAGGATCTAGGTGCTAATTGATGCAAAACTCAATTTTTCGCAAATTCTAAGTATTATCACCGCATTTTCTACTTATTAGCCCTCATGATTCTAAGTAAAAGGCTTATAATAACTGGCATTTCTGCCAGTTATCAACCCTTCAAACTTAGAATCATGCTTGTCCTCAAGCATGCGTTATAGTCAAGAAATTCTTAACTCAACTTCCGGCGTTCCTTTGTGATGACCAACTTCTCAGAATATAATTAACTTGTACTTCTAACCATGGCTGCAATGCTCTCCTCTACTTTGGCTGCTTCTTCAAAGAGATCTTTTCTAAGTTGAAATTTGGCAAGCCTTTGCTCATAAACTTTTTATTCATTTTCCACAATTTTGCGACAGCTCATGAGAATGCGTTCGTGCAAAACAATTTAAGCTTATGCGTTTACTTATTCGAATGCAGCGTTGAACCTGGTGACGCTCTTCGTTTTGGCTTACCCCCACGTGTGTCATGCGGGCATCCAACTTCGGTTGCGTTCCATATTCAACTCAACTCATGTCTTGTTTAATTTGGCTTACGCCAGACAGAGGAGTTGCGTTTATGCATTGATCCTGACGACTTACCTTCGTTTTGGCTTGCCTTCACGAGTGTCATGCGGACATCCAACTACAGGTAAATGCCTTTCACAACTTAACTCTTCTCAACATGGGTTTCCCCTATTGCGTTGACAGTGGAGTTATTATTTTCAAATTTTTTTTTGAAGGGAATGACCGCAATGTAATGAATGTGATTCTCCGAGACCGCTACCACCTCGAAACTTAGAGGGTGGCAGTGTTCTCACTGCAAGCTAAAAACAAACTCAACATGAATGTGATAACAAATGTTTGAGCAAGGGTTTGCACATAATAAAACTATAGACTTTCACAATTTGAAGAAGCTATTAAAAGTAAGGGGTGCCTTGCGATGCCTAGTTAGTGGATGTGGTGAATTATTTGTACCATCATAGATGCATCGCGAAGGATCGCAATCGGACAAGGGGAATTCCAAAAGGATAATGCATAAAAGATAACAAGAAAAGAACCTTAAGTAGAAGAATGCATGCGACAATGCGTTGGATGGTGAATTATTTCTGAATGGAAATCTTGAGGAGACCATTTACATGGTGCAACCCGAGGGATTCATAGTCTAAGGTTAAGACCAAAAGGATTGCAAGCTGAATCAGTCCATTTATGGGCTGTAACAGGCGTCTAGATCTTGGAACATACGGTTTGATACTGCGATCAAATCGTATGGCTTTGACCAGAACGTTGATAAATCTTGTGTCTACAAGAAGCAACACTTCAGTAGTATTCTTAGTGTTGTATGTAGACGATATACTACTCATTGGGAATGATGTAGGTCTACTGACTGCAATTAAGAACTGGCTAGCGAACCAATTCCAAAATGAAAGATTTGGGAGAGGATCTATTTGTTTTAGGTATACAGATCTTTCGGGATCGTAAGAAAAAAGTCCTAGCATTATCTCAGGCATCGTACATTGACAAAATGTTGCTCAAGTACTCAATGTAGGACTCCAAGAGAGGCCTACTGCCGTTCAGGCATGGAGTCACTTTGTCTAAGGATGTGTCCTAAGACGCCTCAAGAGGTTGAGGAGATGAGACGGGTCCTATATGCGTCTGTCGTTGGCAGTTTGATGTACAAGATGCTCAGTACTCGACCAGACATCTGCTACGCTGTGGGAATAGTCAGTAGGTGTCAGTCTAACCCAGGCTAGGGTCACTGGACCGCAGTGAAGAACATTCCTTCAAGTATCTTCGAAGAACGAAGGATTACATAATCATGTATGGATCTAGGGATTTGATCCTTACTCTATACATGGATTCTGACTTTTAGACTGATAGAGACTCTCGCAAGTCCACGTCAGGGTCAATCTTTACTCTTAACGGAGGAGCTGTAGTATGGCAAAGTACTAAGCAGGGGTGCATCACCAACTTCACTTGTTCCAGATATGTCTAAGCCCATTACCCTCTATTGTGATAATAGTGGGGCAGTGGCAAACTCCAAGGAGCCTCAGAGTCACAGGCGCGACAACACATAGAACGGAAGTATCACCTGATCCATGAGATAGTACATCCAGGGGACGTGATCGTCACAAAGATCGCTTCGAAGCATAATGTTGCTGACTCGTTTACGAAGGCTCTCACGGCTACAGTGTTTGAGGGTCACCTTCAAAGCATGGGTCTACAGGATCGCCTGCGGCTGGACTAGGGCAAGTGGGAGATTTCTTGTACTGAGCTTTTATGCCCTAGTTTTTTGTTTTGTACTAGTTTTTGTACACCCCACTTCACTTTAGGACAAGTGGGAGATTGTTGGGGTTGATGCTCTAAAGTCTCGTGTCCTGTAGTTTGTAAATAGTTTGTACGAACGCTTGTGATGTGTAATATATGATATTTTACTTTACTTCTTGTTTTTTCTCAGTTGAATGTTTTATTTCCTTTACCACAAACCAATAAACCTAAAATCCCTGGTTATCTTTATATAACTTAAGCATGTATGTGGTGACATACAAGTGAAGGAAATCGGACTCAAGATTTCCATGAGCAATGGAAATAAAATTATTCCAAATCACAATCATAAATGAACATTACATTTACAGTCGACTTCAAAACAAGCGGTTATACAATTAATAGAGAAATTACAGCATGAAAACTCAAATGAACAAAGAGAATACTTTACAAACATTTGAAGATGCGTCTCCACGCTCCTTTGCGAACGACCGCTCAAACAACAGCAACCTCGAATGCTCGATCTACACGACCTCAAGACAGCACGAATACTTTGCGCTCGTCCTCAACGATCGCCTCGGCACGAACTCCTCAGCAATAGCACGAACGACCTCCACAGCACCTCGACGGTGTCGAGTTGAGTATGACACTACCAACAAGGCTACCTTGGTATTCTCAGTGTGAGAATCCAGAGGGTGGGCTCTGTTCGGACTTGGAATGAGTCAGACGAAGGAGGAAACACCGATCGTGTACACGACTGTGAAAGTGGGAAATGGTGGAGACCTATCGTATAGGTCGATGCCCAATCGTTTAGCTAAAGTTATGCGATCGTCTAGCAACAACTATGTGATCGTTTAGCTCATTGTTTAGCTCGGTCTGTCGCCTACATACACTACACGCTCGTTTACTTTGGGCAAGTGATCGTCTAGCAAAAACTATGCGATTGTTTGGTAAATACTGAAGGATCATTTAGCTCGCCACTGCACAATCGTTTAGCTCGCCCAAGCTGTCGTTTAGTAAATCTATATTTATTTGAAAACTCTGTGAGATCCTTTTTTCTGGAAGAGAAAATCTCAAAAAACTTTTATCAAACTTTTCAACAGGTTGTAAAACTTACTAAAATTAGGAAAACCATTTTCCTTTTATCTCACGGTTACCATGAAAATCCAATAACCACCCACTCAATTGGTTATTAAAGAAAAAGAATTAATTATCCAATAATTAATATTATTATAAATATAAATGATAACCAACTTATCATACTAAATTTATAACCTATAGTTTTAATATTTCATCTCATGAAACATATAAACCATAGTTCTTTTTCTATTCCATGGTACTTAATGTAAATCTCACTTACATCAATCCTCCACTAGATGTATCTCATACATCAAACCGATTATATCATATATAATCAAAATACCTCTTGTCAATTTGAACATTTCAAATCAACTCCAAGAACTGATTCTCAACTGAATCCATTGAGCTACCAAGCGGACCTCATTGACCTATAGCTCGAAACTCCAACAATACATGAATAACTGACTAAACTCTTTAGTCACGGGATCCACCATCCGTTAACTGTCAGGCACTTCACTAAAGACTGACAGCTGAACTCTCCTTACCACAGATATATTATGTGTCCATCTTAACCAATCAGCAGTGCAACAACCCTTCACAGGTCACTCGTAAGTGCAGCTGGGCCAATAATTGTTATGCCCCTGTAGTTACATCTGTCTCCTTAAGTACCACCGATCCCTCTAATGAACATAAGTCATAATCCTACTATGACTGAGTCTTCTCTTCCAAAGAGAAGTTGTGGCCACAATGTTCAAGCCCCGGAATCAACCCTTAAGGAAACAATCTCTCTACTTATCTCTACTTTAGGAAAAGAGTGAATTCCATCTTGTGGATTGAGTTCCCAGCTCCCAGATCAAACAAGTCCCCAAAAAGGTAGGCATGTTGAGTTGGCAATCTGGCCACTCTCACCCATACTAATCAAAGGACCGCCCTCAAAGGCAGGAGTTCCCAAAACACTCAGGATTGAGGTCGTGTCACCTATGGTCGTTTAGGTGAGATGTAAGTTTCTAGTATCAACGGTGTTATATATAGAGTCTAGTCATCTCGTGGTCCAGGTCTTATACAAACTCTTTGTATAGAACACTCCCGCTCGCGCGTCTCCACATGAATGGTTAGGATCTACCACCTGTAGTAGTTTACAACACTTGCAAACCTCTACAAAGTGGGCTGCATCCGTAGTGTCACAAGGATCAGGTATCCCACCTTAATCCTTATACTACAGACCTATTTAGGTTATCACTTAAGGCATGATCCACTTGTATATCACATATACATGCTTAAGTTCACATAAGATAACCAAAGAGCTTTGTTTATTGGATATGAATAAATGCAAAATTAAATAACACTTATTTTATTCATTAAACAATGTGTATATTTACAAAACAACGAGACTTCGGGAGAATTAGGACATCAATCCCAAAAATCTCCCACTTGTCTTAATGACTCGGAAGACTAATGTACAATACAATATAAAAATGTACAATATACAATAAACTAGGGCATACCCCATTATCATCTCCCACTTACCCTAGACAAGATGTCGCATGTCCCGTAGACCCAGACTCTCCAGGTGACCCTCGAACACTCAGCAATGTTATGCTCCGATGCGATCTTCGTGACTATCACATCACCACGATGCACAATCTCCCTGACCAGGTGATATTTTCGTTCTATGTGCTTACCCCGACGATGACTCCGAGGCTCCTTTGTATTTGCCGCAGCCTCGCTGTTATCACAATAAAGAGTGATAGGCAAATCCATATTTGGAACAACTTCCAAATCTGAAAGGAACTTCCTCGGCCAAACAACCTTTTTAGCTATTTCATAAGCCATTACGTATTCGGCTTCCATAGTGGAGTCTGTGATACATCCTTGCTTGATGTTTCGCCAGACTACAACCCCTTCATTCAGAGAAAACACTGACCCCGATGTTGATTTGCGAGAATCTCTATCGATATGAAAGTCAGAGTCTATGTATCCTGTAAGGATCAGATCCTTATATCTATACACAAGCATGTAATCCTTCGTTCTCCGAAGATACTTGAGGATCATCTTGACCGCCATCCAGTGATCAAATCCTGGATTGGATTGATACAGGCTGACAATCCCTACTGCATAGCAAATGTTGGGTCTGGTACACAACATTGCATACATCAAGCTTCCTATAGTAGAAGCATAGGGAATCCGTCTCATCTCCTCAACTTCTTGAGGTATCTTAGGACATTGATACTTTGAGAAAACGATTCCATGCCTGAAGGGTAACAAACCCCTCTTGGAATCCTGCATCCTGTACCTGATCAACATTTGATCAATGTACGATGCCTGAGACAGGGCTAACTGTTTGTTCTTGTGATCCCGAAAGATCTGAATCCCCAGAACATACTTTGCCTCACCCAAATCTTTCATTTGGAACTGGGTAGCTAGCCAACTCTTAATGTCAGTTAGATACCCTACATCATTCCCAATGAGTAGGATATCATCCACATACAGTACCAGGAAAGCTACTGAGTTGTTGATGATCTTCTTGTAAACATAAGGCTCATCAACATTCTGATCAAAGCCAAACGATTTAACAATAGTGTCAAATTTGATGTTCTAAGATCTAGATACTTGTTTTGGCCCATAAATTGACCTATTAAGCTTTCAAACTCTTCACTTTTGATCTGGAACGATGAACCCCTCTGGTTGATTCATATAGATGGTCTCCTCAAGATTATCATTAAGAAAAGCAGTCTTGACGTCCATTTGCCATATTTCATAATCATAAAATTTGGCTATCGATAGAAGAATCTTGATAGACTTCAACATGACAACAGGTGAGAAAGTTTCCTCATAGTCAACTCTCTCAACCTGGGTATAACCCTTTGCCACGAGTCTAGCCTTAAAGGTTTGCACCTTTCCATCTACAACTCTTTTTCGCTTATAGATCCATTTACACCCAATAGGTCTTACCCCATCAGGTGGATCAATAAGCTTCGAGATGTTATTGAAGTACATAGACTCCATTTCCTGGTTCATGGCTTTAACCTATTCATCTTTGTCAACATCCTCCATTGCTTTCTTAAAAGACAACGGATCCTCGACCCCATCATTTGTAATGATGTTATGGGCTTCAGTCAAACCCATGTAGCGATCCGGTGGGTTCATAACCCTCCCTTTATGTTGAGGTAGTCTTAACTCTTGAACTGGTTGATTAGACGCTCCGACCTCAACAACTCTTGTTGATTTGTCGATCTGTTCAACAACTCTTGTTGAACCTCAACAGTCTTAGTCTCACTTGAGATCTCACGTAAAACGACCTTACTCCGTGGCTTATGATCTCTCATGTGGTCTTCTTCCAAGAAGATAGCATTTGTGGAAACAAACACTTTGTTTTCACTTGGATCATAGAAGTATCCTCCTCTCATTTCCCTTGAGTAGCCTACAAAGAGGCAAACCTTCGAACACGGTTCCAACTTCTTTGGGTTAGTCGCTAGCACATGTGTCGAACAACTCCGAATCCTGAAGTGGTGTAAACTACCTTTACGGTCGCTCCATAACTCAAAAGATGTTTCAGAAACACTTTTCGAGGTAATGTTGTTCAGGATATAACATGCAGTCTGCACTGCATAACCCCAAAATGAGTCTAGAAGATGAGCATAACTCATCATAGACCGAACCATGTTCAACAAGGTTCTGTTTCTCTTTTTTGATACACCATTCTACTGAGGTGTACCAGGGGCCAAAAGTTGGGATGCAATCCCATGTTCTATCATATAGTTCTCGAATTGGAGGTCCATATACTCTCCACCACGATCTCGTAGTGTTTTTATCTTCTTACCTAACAAGTTTTCAACTTCAGCCTTATACTTCTTGAATTTATCAAGGGCTTTAAACTTACGTTGCATTAGGAAGAGATACTCAAACCTTGAATAATCATCTATGAAAGAGATGAAATATTCATACCCACCTCAAGCTCTAACATTCATTGGACCATAGAGGTCTGAATGTTCAAGCTCCAAGGCTTCCTTGGCTTTGCAACCTTTTCCAGTAAAAGGTCGTTTGGTCATCTTGCCTTCAAGGCATAATTCACATACCAGCTAGGAGTTTTCTTCTAAACTCTTTAGAAGCCACTTTTCACCAATTTTCTCAATCCTATTGAGGTTGATGTAACCAAACCTTAGATGCAAAAGATGGGTGTTTTCCTTAGGATAAACTTTTGGTCTTTTAGTTGTTGTTGCCATACTGAATATTTCAGTGTCAAACAAGGCTTTTATGATTAACGACCTTAGTACATATAAGTTATTTTCCATTGAACCATAACCAATCTCCATTCCATTCTTGAAAATAAACACGTTATTCTCAGAAAAGGAGACGGTGTAGTCTTGTTCAATGAGACAAGAAATCGAGATTAAGTTCTTCTTAATATGAGGAACTACAAAATCATTATCCAGTAAAAGATAACGTTTCTTCCCAACAATTAAATTCAGCCTACCTACAGCAACAGCTGAAACAACCTCACCAGTACCGACTCGAAAAGTCATCTCTCTCTATGGCAACGTTTGCCAGGAACTGAATTCTTGGTAAGAGGAACCGATATGATTGGTAGCATCTGAATTGAGGATCTAGGTAGAATCTTTTTTCTCTACCAAATACGTCTCCAAGACCAATAAATCATATTTACGGTGCCATAAACTTGTAACGGTGATTTAATGTTTCCCTTTTAAGCATGCACGCAATGATATACGATAAAGATAATTTTATGCGATACTACGTTCTAAGTGAATGCGCTGACAGTGATATGCTCGTAGTATGCGATGGAGTAGTGCGTGTCACAAGTTTCCTTGCGCTGAAACCAAGTATAATTCCAACGCAAGTTTCTCAGAATGATTCGAGGTCGAACACGAGGATTGTTGTCGCTAAATGCAATACTTATGTGATACATGCGACCAGTTATAATAATGAATAAAGAATTTTGGTTTGTGCAGAAATATAAATTGCATTGAAAGTAAAAATGCGTTGATAAAGTAAATTCCTAAACTACTATGATACATGATACCGGGGTCGAGGATTGGCTATGAAGTTGTAAAAAGAATCTATGAATGCGATGGCAAGTCTTATGAATGAGGCAGAAAGAGAATGAGTAAAAAGTAAAAACATCGCAAGTTCGTCAATCGCGTTAAGGACGCAACTAAGATTCCGCTTTTCCTTGGCATACACCTTTCAGTGATCGGCCGCATTCCCATACGTCTATGGTGAAACAGAGATGAACGTGATGAATGCAAGGTTGTTTCCATCTCTGGAAATACTTCTCGCTTTAGTTAATGCATTCTTCTAACCTTCTCTCGATAGGCGTAACATCTTCACTTCTGCTCTCACAGATGAAGATGCAGTCGAGCATGCTTTAGCTAAACTTAATTGATTCCTTGACACAGATTGACTCACTCGATTAATTCTCACTATTTATCCCAGGGATTAAGAACACATCATGGAGAAAATGGATGATAAATGTATGGAAAGAGATAGAGAGATGATAATGATGACGATGATAACATTTAATTCTAAAATTAAGCGTTTTGATACATGTTTGTGAATGAGGGATTAAAGGAGATGAACACAGAAGACGAATTAGAGAACAAAAACAAATACGGAAAGAGTGTCAACGTCTTGACACAAATCCCGATCGGAGACTTTTGCTTGTCGGCGTATGGATGTAGTGGAGAGGAAAGCTTCCCTCTCAGGCCTGCTTTCCTGATAGAATTGACCTTTTGCACAGAGCTTCAGCTTCGAGAATCGAAAGAATTCCTTGCTCAGAGACTCACCTTTCAGCCTTGTCTCGTAGTTCTTCCGGATTTACTCTGTAAAGTCTCTTCAGACTAGCCTCTCTCCCCATATATCTCTTTCAACGAATTTGAGGAAGTTATTTATAGACAAGACCTTGGCTCTTTGAATTTGTGGTCCCCACTGTATAATTATGGTAATTCCTTCCATGGCGTAACGGAAAATTCCTCTCTACTCCATACTCAATCTATCAGAATTGCATAACAAAAAGCTGTACACTTGTCAGAATCGTCTGCGAATGCATTGCTCTTCACATCTTCGATTGATCGCCGCATGCGGTATTGTTTTTTATTACCGCATGTGGTTGAAATGCATTGATCGCTAAAGCTTAGGATCGATCGTCGCATGCGTCGTCATTGTGTTGATCATCTCTTCATTCTTGATCGATTGCCGCATGCAATGTAGATGCATTGTACATTTTGCCTTTGAGCTATTAACGCATGCGATGACCTATTTCCTGCAAAACAGAGACTGAAACATTCTATTTCGCCATCGCAATGGGGTTAGTGGGTGTGTTTACGACATTTCATAATTTTCGTATTTCTCAGCCAATTCTTATACTATCGACGCAATTTTCCTCTCTTTTTGCTGCAATATCTAAATAAAACAACATAAATAACTTGTATTTCTACAAGTTATCACACCCCCAAATTTAGATATAAGCTTGTCCTCAAGCATATCTTCAACTAAGGCAATTTCACTCAATTCCTATCCTAACTTTGCATTGATTGGCTGCTCCGAATGCTCCACCTCTACAACATTACTTAACAACGCAATTTCCTTCTATCCTTTAACAATTCATCAACATGCTCTACTTTATTCTTTTATACAAGAAACCTCTACCCAAAAATTCCCTTCTTGTTTTGAGAAGAATGTTTATCTCTTCTTGCAAAAACAACTAGGTGCGTCTTTATGCGGTGGTCTGGTTTGCGTCATTTTATTAGAGACTATTGATCATGGTTACACACTTAGTTTTGGCTTGCTCCCACGAGTGCCATGCGAGCATCCAACCACGGTTGTGTTCTAATCTCAACTTCAACTCTTGATTTTCAGCTAAGTTTTATTTTTGTTGGTCAGAGGAGTTGTCTCTTATATTCTTATTTTCTCTCTTTTTTTTCTTTTCTTTTCATATTGCGTCGATCTTGGAAACCTACCTTCATTTTGACTTGCTCCCATGGGTGACATGCGAACATCCAACTACTACCAGGTTCCTTTCACGACTTAACTCTTATCAGGTTGGGATTTTCCCTTGCGCTGACATTTGAGTTTTTATGATTTTTTTTGATATAATGAACGCATTTTCTTGATAATGACCGCATCTGCTTGATCGCATCTGCTCAGACCTTTCCACACCTAAATTTAGAGATGCGCAAGGTCCTCATTGCGTTGTTTTGGACAGAAAAGACAAAACACTTATTCAAAATTTTGAAAAGAAGATTTGAGCAGAGTCTTGAAATAGAAAAGGTAAAGCAGTGCTATTGCTATGAATTATCTAAGTGTTAGTCAGAAAATGCAAAGTATAAGAAATGTTGCTAAGGGTATGCATACTACTCATCATGGCAGCGCAATTAATAACGCAAAATCAAAGACAAGAAATATCACAATAATTGACAAAGGATGATAAGTAAAAAGGCCAACACATATTGGAAAGAATAGTTACTCAGTTGTATTAAAATTAACTAAGTATACAAAGAATTACAATCATCGCAACACAAAATTTAAGCATGTACAAAAAATCAAGGTATAGCTTCTGTACATAAAAAAAAAAATATAATGAATGAAATAAAAGAATGGCCGGAACGAAAAATTGCAAATTTATTGAGAAGGTGGCACACCCCCAAATTTAGAGTTGCGGCGGGGGCTTTCGTGGAGGATTTTGCGGAGGAAATCGAGGAGCTTCTTCAAAATGCTAAGGTTGCTGTAAATGCAGAGGCACCATGGGACCAAGTAAATAGGTTGTTAAAAAGTTAAAGTATTCATGGTTGCGCTTCGCCATTTGTCTCTGGTTCAGGTGGATCGTGAAAATATTGCATTAAATATTGATCAGCACCTGCCGCGTCATTGCAATACAGCTTGCACCTCTATGTGGCTCTCTTGTAACTCCGTTATTCTTTGGCAGAAGAATTCTTGTTGATGAGAGAGAAGAGAATGCATCTCTGCTAGGTCAGCAGCAAAGGTTGTGGTGGTGGGATGCGCCTGCGATGTTTCACCATCAACGATTTGAGGTTGAGCGAAAGTGCCTTCACCCAAATCGTGTGGGTCGTCAACATGCAGCGATAGAGGAGAAAAATGCGATGGAGATTGAGGGGAGGAAAATGTTGTTGAGTGTGCGATGGGTGAATCGGAAGCAAGGAGGAGATTTGTAAAGTATTATAGGAATGGGGAAAGGGGTTCTGTAGGTGGGCTTGGAGGGCGAATAACTAAAGGTAAAGGGTCCTATGGTATTTGGACTTGCATTGATTGCTCTTGGACTTTTTCCTTTCCTTTATCTTTACGCTGCTTCTTTGGCTTAGGTTGCTGCAGGGCATTCAAATCGATAAGGGGCCATTTAAGTGGAAGCTCGGGGCAGTGAGGAGAGTCCTTGAGAAGCATTCTCAAGATCTTTGTGTTGATGAGACCATGGACTTTCGACATTGGCTCTTCTTCAATACCTACACCCACAAAAAGGCACAAGCTCGAAACCGTCCAAGGAAAGAAATATTGGCCTCTCACACGCCCCACAAAACCTCGAATTTGTTTTGTGATCAATTGGCCCACGTCGATCGGAATACCACGCGCTATGCAATATGCGGCCATTACTCGATCCCTTTAAACTGTTTTGCCATGCGATTAGGGATGAGTCGCCTTTTCACCAAGTAAACCCAAAAACGCATTTTCGGAAGTAGTTTGTTAGACGCAAGGGTCTTAACGCCTTTCAAAGATACCGACCACTGAGTGTCCGGTTGCGTTAATGTTATCAGCGCATCCTCCATTTGCTCTTCTTGGGATCATCAATAATTTTGTTACCCAACGCATCTGGGATGTCCTTCATCTTATATAATTCGTTGATGTCCCTTGCGCTGAATGGCACTATCCCCCATTTCATGATCACCGCATCTTTGGTGCCATGGAGTCGTCCATTATAAAAAGCTCTCACTACCATTGGAATTATGATGGATGGGCATTGGCAGAATGTCTCCCACCCATGCTCTAGCACAACACTTGTAATTGAATCCAGTAGTGGTGTTGGCGCAGGAAAGAACCCCATCTCTATCATCATGTCGTCATTTTCCTTCTTCTTTGATGGGCGCCCTTTGGTCAACGCAGGCTCGCTGCTTCCAACTTTTTCTTTGCCCTTATCTTGTGCCAATGCAAGGCGGGAATTTTGTCTTTGTTTCCGTTCCCCTTCCTTGCGCTGTTCTTCTTCTTCCCTTTCCCACTCCACAATTTCTTTTCTTTTAGTCTCTCTAATGCGCTGCACGTTTGCTTTGTGCCGTTTCTTCTTCTCTTCCTTCTTCTTCTTCTCTTCCTCTTCTTATTCTCTCATTTCTTTTTCAAATTTCTCCTAGGCCAGCAATATACGCTATTCATCCTCAAGCATTTTTCTCTATTCTTCTGCCGAAATTGCGTTGTTACGGTGCACTTCCTCATCTTGGAGTTTTCTTTTCAAATTTCCTGCTGCAATGATTTGTTGCGCTCGTAACATCTTTTCTTGTTTTTCTTCTTCTTCTCTTTTTCTCCTTTTCTTCTCTTCTGCTAGACTTTTCCAAAATTATGGGTCGCTTGTTGACCCTTGCAGCACATTCTCCTTGCGATGCCGCATTAGAGGGGTAATGTCTGGATCCTCTCGGTCTTCAATCGCAACTGTTCTGATATGCGTTGATGCCTCTTGAGGTTGCGCTGATTCTTTTTCTTGCGGTGACACCCCCACTTCCACCCTTGCGATGGTGGATTCTCCATCGACATCCGGGCTTTCCGCCCTCTTCCTCTTTTCTTCATTCTTCAGGCGTTTCTCTTCTCGCCTGCGCTCCCTCTTCTCACTCGATCGGAGACTTGTGCTTGCCGACGTATGAATGTGGTGGAGAGGAAAGCTTCCCTCTCAGGCTTGCTTTCCCAGTAGAATTGACCTTTTGCACAGATGTTGGCCAAAAATAGCCACTCTAGTACTTTTGTGGCGGTCTTGCTGCCCCCCAAAATGTCCTCCATAAGGGGACTCATGACAAAGCTCCAAATGTGCTAGTCTCATGCTCAGGAAAACATCCGAACGCAAAATATATGTCAGATTCAAGTCGATACAAGAAGGGATCCTATCCAGAAATAAAATTTGACTTCGTGTCTCAACTTCTTCTTTTGCTGGTATGTAGTAGTCTTCTGGTAACTGCGCCGCAAACTAATGAAGTTTACAATGCCCGTCATACATGGAACATTAACGTTATACCACATAAAGTTGCTCGTCAGGGAAACCTTTCTTCAATTTCTTTCTCTATCTTCTAAACCTCGCAATTTTCTAACCGTGATAAATTACAGAATGATTAGTATACCACTTATTCAGTCTTCTGAACCGTTACCAAACCCCAGCAACGCGCCATAAGACTTGTAATAGGTGATTTAATGTTTTCCCTTTTAAGCATGCGCACAAATGATATAACGATAAAGATAATTTTATGCGATACTACGTTCTAAGTGTATGCGTGACAGTGATATGCTCGTAGTAGTGAGATGGAGTAGTGCGTGTCATAAGTTTCCTTGCACTGAAACCAAGTATAATTCCAACGCAAGTTTCTCAAAATGATCCGAGGTCGAACAATGGGATTTTTGTCGTTAAATGCAGATACTTATGTGATACATGCGACCGGTTAATATAATATAAAGAATTTTGTTTGTGCAGAAATATAAATTGCGCTGAAAGTAAAAATGCATTGATAAAGTAAATTCCTAAACTACTATGATACATGATACTGGGGTCGGAAACTGGCTAGTGAAGTTGTAAAAAGAATCTATGAATGCGATGGAAAGTCTTATGAATGAGGCAGAAAAGAGAATGAGTAAAAAGTAAGAACATGCAAGGTTCGTCAATCGCGTTAAGGACACAAACTAAGGTTCCGCTTTTCCTTGGCGTACACCTTTTAGTGATCGGCCGCATTCCATACGTCTATGGTGAAACAGAGATGAACGTGATGAATGCAAGGTTGTTCCATCTCTGGAAATACTTCTCGCTTTAGTTAAACGCATTCTTCAACCTTTTCTCGATAGGCGGACATAACATCTTCACTTCTGCTCTCACAGGTGAAAGTTGCCGTCGAGCAATGCTTTAGCTAAACTTAATTGATTCTTGACACAGATTGACTCACTCGTTCTAATTCTCGCTGTTTACCCGAGATTAAGAACAAGCTATTCATGGAGAAATAAGGATGATAAATGTCTATTAAGTAGAAAAGAGAGATACTGAAAGAGATCGATATATAAGATGACCTGATTGAGAAGAAGCAGATATAATCTAATATTATAGCGTTTGATGACAATGTATTTTGTCGACCATTGAGTGGATTAACCAAGTGAGATTGATACTATCTGAGCAGATCGAAACTCTGAGAATTAGACGATCAAATATTACAGAAAAGTTGTCAGCCCGAAGTTGACACCCAGTCTAAATCACCGAGTCAGAGAATTTTTAGAGACTGTTGATCATGGTTACACCCTTCGTTTTGGATTCTTCCCACGGGTGTCATGCGAGCATCCAACTACGGTTGTGTTCTAATCTCAACTTCAACTCTTGATTTTCAGCTAAGTTTTATTTTTGTTGGTCAGAGGAGTTGTCTCTTATATTCTTATTTTCTCTTTTGTTTTTTTTCTTTTCATATTGCATCGATCTTGGAAACCTACCTTCGTTTTGACTTGCTCCCATGGGTGACATGCGAACATCCAACTACGAGCAGGTTCCTTTCACGACTTAACTCTTATCAGGTTAGGATTTTCCCTTGCGCTGATATTGGAGTTTTTATGATTTTTTTTTTGATATAATGAACGAATTTTCTTAATAATGACCGCATCTGCTCAGACCTTCCCTACCCTCAAATTTAGAGATGCGCAAGGTTCTCATTGCATTGTTTTGGACAGAAAAGACAAAACACTTGGTCAAAATTTTGAAAAGAAGGTTTGAGCAGAGTCTTGAAATAGAAAAGGGAAAGCAGTGCTCTTGCTATGAATTATCTAAGTGTTAGTCAGAAAATGCAAAGTATAAGAAATATTGCTAAGGGTATGCATACTACTCATCAAGGCAGCGCAATTAATAACGCAAAATAAAAGACAAGGAATATCGCAATACTTGATAAAGGATGATAAGTAAAGAGGCTAACGCATATGGAAAGAATAGTTACTCAGTTGTATTAAAGTTAACTAAGCATACAAAGAATTATAATTATTGCAACACAAAATATAAGCACGTACAAAAAATCAAGGTATAGCTTCTATACATAAGAATAATGAAATGAATTTATCCTTTGTATTTTATTCGGGCGGGCGCAAGGTTAAAGATTAACGCAATGCATCCATTACCGGAAATGCATAATTGTAGAGGACGGGCAACAATGCATGCATTAGCACAACACACCCCTCAACTCAACGCATTTCTGGAGGACGGGCACACAGGATTTCTACTGGTGCAACACTACCTCGACATAGTGCATTTTCGCTAAGGACGGGCGCAGAATACATACGCGCGCAACACACCCCTCAGCGCAATGCATTTGTGTACGATGGACGCAAAGTGTATCTTGTCAGTGCAAGATGCACCCATCATCCCAATGCCTACCGGATGTTTATTAAAGTTTATTATTATTATTATTATTATCAACAACGCAAGTCGCTAAGACTTTGTGGTGTTCATTTTCTTTTAGTCTGTCATTTACAGAGATTTAAGAACAATGCAACTAATGCAGCAAAGTAAGTAAATTGAACAAGGCATGGAAATAACGCAATTGAATTAAATTGAACGTAAATTCATAAAGTAATAAAGGTTAAATTTGGTAAACAGTAAATAATGCAATACAGAAAGCAGTAAAGGAAAGCTGTAAAGAAAGCATTTAAACATAGATGTAGGGATGCTGATTGAAAGAAGTTTTTCAGAGTTACTGCAATAGCATCCCCGCAAGCGGTTAATCCTGCTTGCCTAAGTCGATGGTCTCCATGCGTCGTTCCACATTACCCCCATAGTAGGGCTTAATTCTTTGACCATTTACTTTGAATGCGCTGCTTCCATCTTCAGTTGTTAGCTCCACTGTGCCATGGGGAAAGATAGTCTTGATGCGGAATGGCCCAGACCACCGGGACTTCAACTTTCCTGGAAACAATCGCAAACGCGCGTTAAATAGAAGTACCTGTTGACCTTCGAAGAACGTCTGTTTGCTTATGCGGTCGTCATGCCACTTATTGGTTGTCTCTTTATAAAGCTTGACATTTTCGTAGGCATTCATTCGCCACTCGACCAGCTCATTCAACTGCAGCTTCCGGACTTCCCCCACGCTTGACAGATCAAAGTTCAGCTTTTTACTTGCCTACATTGCTTTGTGTTCCAACTCGAGAGGCAGATGACAAGCTTTTCCGAAGACCAAAGCATATGGGGACATGCCGATTGGAGTTTTGAAGGCAGTCTTGTATGCCCAAAATGCTTCGTCAAGCTTGGGTGATCAATCCTTTCTGGAGGTACTGACTACCTTCTCCAAGATAGTCTTCATCTCTCTATTAGAAATTTCTGCCTGCCCATTGGTTTGTGGGTGAAATGCGGTTGCAATTCTATGGCTGACATTAAATTTGGTCAACAGGTTGGTGATGATGCAGTTGATGAAATGTGAGCCTTCATCACAGATTAAGGCACGGGGCGTTCCATATCGTGTGAAGATATTTTTCTTGAGAAACTTTGCCACCGTGGTCGCATCGTTTTTAGCGCATGCGATGGCCTCAACCCACTTTGATACATAATCAACCACGACCAGAATATATTGATGACCTTCTGAAGGCAAAAATGGGTGCATAAAATCGATTCCCCATACATCAAACAATTCAATTTCCAAGATCGAAGTCAGAGGCATTTCATCCCTTCTGAACATGTTCCCTGTTCTCTGGCATCTGTTGCATTGCACAACATAGGCATGGGCGTCCTTAAATAGTGTTGGCCAAAAATAGCCACTCTGTAGGACTTTTGTGGCGGTCTGCTGCCCCCCAAAATGTCCTCCATAAGGGGACTCATGACAAAGCTCCAAAATGTGCTTAGTCTCATGCTCAGGAACACATCGACGCAAAATATGATCAGATTCAAGTCGATACAAGAAGGGATCATCCCAGAAATAAAATTTGACTTCGTGTCTCAACTTCTTCTTTTGCTGGTATGAGTAGTCTTCTGGTACTTGGCCGCAAACTATGAAGTTTACAATGCCCGCATACAATGGAACATTAACGTATACCGACATAAGTTGCTCGTCAGGGAACCTTTCTTCAATTTCTTTCTCTATCTTCTAAACCTCGCAATTTTCTAACCGTGATAAATTACAGAATGATTAGTATACCACCTTATCAGTCTTCTGAACCGTTACCAAACCCCAGCAACGGCGCCATAAACTTGTAATGGTGATTTAATGTTTCCCTTTTAAGCATGCGCACAATGATATACGATAAAGATAATTTTATGCGATACTACGTTCTAAGTGTATGCGTTGACAGTGATATGCTCGTAGTGTGAGATGGAGTAGTGCGTGTCATAAGTTTCCTTGCACTGAAACCAAGTATAATTCCAACGCAAGTTTCTCAAAATGATCCGAGGTCGAACATGGGGATTGTTGTCGTTAAATGCGATACTTATGTGATACATGCGACCGGTTATAATAATGAATAAAGAATTTTGGTTTGTGCAGAAATATAAATTGCGCTGAAAGTAAAAATGCATTGATAAAGTAAATTCCTAAACTACTATGATACATGATACTGGGGTCGAGAACTGGCTGTGAAGTTGTACAAAAGAATCTATGAATGCGATGGAAAGTCTTATGAATGAGGCAGAAAGAGAATGAGTAAAAAGTAAGAACATTGCAAGTTCGTCAATCGCGTTAAGGACACAACTAAGGTTCCGCTTTTCCTTGGCGTACACCTTTTAGTGATCGGCCGCGTTTCCATACGTCTATGGTGAAACAGAGATGAACGTGATGAATGCAAGGTTGTTTCCATCTCTGGAAATACTTCTCGCTTTAGTTAACGCATTCTTCCAACCTTTTCTCGATAGGCGGAATAACATCTTCACTTCTGCTCTCACAGGTGAAGTTGCCGTCGAGCATGCTTTAGCTAAACTTAATTGATTCCTTGACACAGATTGACTCACTCGCTTAATTCTCGCTGTTTACCCTGGGATTAAGAACACATCATGGAGAAAAAGGATGATAAATGTATGGAAAGAGAAAGAGAGATGATAATGATGACGATGATAACATTTAATTCTAAAATTAAGCGTTTGATACATGTTTGTGAATGAGGGATTAAAGGAGATGAACACTGAAGATGAATTAGAGAATAGAAACAAATACAGAAAAAGTTTCAACGTCTTGACACAGATCCCGATCAGAGACTTTTGCTTGCCGGCGTATGGATGTAGTGGAGAGGAAAGCTTCCCTCTCAGGTTTGCTTTCCCGGTAGAATTAACCTTTTACACAGAGCTTCAGCTTCGAGAATCGAAAGAATTCCTTGCTCGGAGACTCACCTTTCAGCCTTGTCTCATAGTTCTCCCGGATTTACTCTGTAAAGTCTCTTCAGACTAGCCTCTCTCCCCATCTTTCTCTTTCAGCGAATTTGAGGAAGCTATTTATAGACAAGACCTTGGCTCTTTTAATTTGTGGTCCCCACTGTATAATTATGGTAATTCCTGCCATGGCGTAATGGAAAATTCCTCTCTGCTCTATGCTCAATCTGTCAGAATTTCACAACAAAAAGTTGTACACTTGTCAGAATCGTCCGCGAATGCGTTGCTTTTCACATCTTCGATTGATCGTCGCATGCGGTGTTGTTTTTTATTACTGCATGCGGTTGAAATGCGTTGATCACTAAAGCTCAGGATTGATCGTCGCATGCGCCGTCATTGTGTTGATCATCTCTTCGTTCTTGATCGATTGGCGCATGCGATGTAGATGCATTGTACATTTTGGCTTCAAGCCATTAACGCATGTGGTGACCTATTTCCTGCAAAACAGAGACTGAAACATTCTATTTCGCCATCGCAATGGGGTTAGTGGATGCATTTACGACATTTCATAATTTTTGTATTTCTCAGCCAATTCTTATACTATCGACGCAACTTTTCTCTCTTTTTTCTGCAATATCTAAATAAAACAGCATAAATAACTTGTATTTCTACAAGTTATTAGAGGTCGTTTGCCAGAAATTCGTTTCACACGATTCTTTCCACTATAAGTAATCGATCATTTTTAAAAGCTATAAATGGAAATTCTAACGAGTTGCTGAAGAGAAAAATACATTGACCTACGTTAGGTTTTAAGCAAATACCCGTTGTAAAACAAAAACAACATCCAATAAGGTTTTAGCAAAACTAACTTGAACCCCATGTGACATCTAGTTTCGGAATGACGCTCCAAAGGTTTAGGAAAAAAGCCACCGAAGGGAGGTCAGTTATCCCTCCTCTAAATTGAGAAGATCTCAACGAGTCATTAATACTAGAACAACTTTTGCTCCTATAACGACTAGCCATCATTGATTTGGCCAAGAGATCATTAACTTACTTAACAATCTCCCGTAAGTGTGATCTGCCATTTTAAGCCCTAGAGGTCCGCCCCAAAAGGCCAATCCGAAGGGAAAAAATCCGATTGGGGCAAAACCTAAAGCGACCCTATCCATTTCTGAAGTTCACCTTGATATTGACCAACTGTACAAAACCCATCTGAGGGGGACGCACCAAAGGCGACACGAGGGAGTACAGAATGATCTCACGGTGTGAACCAATGACAGAGACCATAGGAAGTTTTGACACACACCCTTCACCTACTTACTATAAACACTCTCTCCGTCCACCTTGATATTAACTCATGTAAACACCATCTGAAAAGGGATGCATCCTGGCACCACGAGGCCAAGCAATGAATCTCACGGTGTGAACATATAGGGAGAAACGTGAGTGGAATCATAGACATATCTGATACGCCTCTTCCTCCCATTGAGTATTTTATAACCTAAGGTTTAGCTTACTTAGAAAAAACACGGCTAAGGATTTTAACTAAGTGACTTTTAGGTTTGCCCAAGAGTAACATTTACCTTGGATAGTTGAACAACTTTTGATCGTCATCCATTAAACTCTTTAATGGAATCTTTGACTAAATCATCGCATGCTTGTTGAAAATCTATCTAATTCACCTTTCCAGGTAGGATCCCAGGTAGGGGTGTTACGTTTCCATCAACTTAAGAACCCTAGCCTAGCCAGAACCCACCTTAGACAAAAGGTCCCTTATAGATAGGTTTACAACAAATTTAATCTTTTATTCAACCAATTTAATCCTATTAAACCGATTTTAAAAGATTAATCTAGGTTACTAAACTTTTTAGAACCATTTGAACTTAGGTCTATCTCAATCCAATTTTAAAACCCTTTTAAAAAACTTGAGTTCACCCTGAGTCCGCATGCAACTCTGAATTATTGATTTTAGGTATAATTTCCTTTATAACACCTATAAACGGAAACAACCACAATGCTAAGCTAACACATGCAAGGCATTCATAACATTTATAAACAACCTAAGTGTCATGTTTAATGCATTGTCCATTCATTGCTAGTTCTTTTATATAACACTTATACAAAACAACAATGAAACAAGTAAAACATGCTTCCATTCACCCTTAGACTATAATATTTATAATAAAAGGACGATGCATGATAATACTCACTACATGCACAATATAACTCTTATATTTCATGATGCATGCGCATGCTTTCAAGTAAGTTCTTCATGCAATATTATAATATTTATAATACATGATGCATGAATAATTAAACAACTTAAGGTGGGTTTTAACTATATGACAAACACTTTAGCATATAAGTACCATACATCACATGTATAAACAACCAATGTTGATGAACCGGGTAAAATTGCCTTAAAAACACAAAAATAATGCTAACTATTATAAAGACAAGGAGTCTCCAGTTCAAACAGGCGCAAACCGGGTCTTGAACCGCAAGGGCAAAGCATCATTTCTCCAACCATCGTGTACCAAGCACCCCGGATCGTCTACATGATACAACAAACACTTTGCTCTATTGCTTACCAGCGCTCCTAGAGCTAAACGATCATTTAGCATTCACTACACCGCGAAGCACCATCGCCTAAGCGATCGCTTAGCTAGCACCTCCGTATCGCATACGCACGATCGCATAGGTAGTAACTAAGTGATGAAGCTTGCTAATTACACGATTGTCTAGCGCTCGCCTTCTACTAAACGAAGAGCATCACATGCTCCCACTACGATCATCTACCTCCAGTGCCTATGCGATCGCATAACCAACACTACCCGATAGAGTAAATGATTTACCCCATCGCTTAGCATTAATTAAACGTTCATTTAGAAAACACTACACGATCGTCTAGAAAAAACTAAATGATCGCTTAGTTAAATCCCAATGATCATTTACCTGAGGCTACACGATACAACCAATGCTTGGTCTTCTTCTTCATTGAGAACCGTATCGCCATGCGTTGAAGCTTCATCACGAACGACTCGACGCACTTAAACCTTTTGAATTACAAATTCGATTGCGATGTTAATTTCGCTCAAAAACACAGGGGCCCTTACAATTAACACTTTGTAATAACTAAAGCTTTAACAAAAAGGTAATTTAAACCCGAAACATTCATCAATGCAACCACATATGCAGAAAACGATTAACCAAAAATGCAAAAACCCACCACGACTGTAAAATGCGTTCAATTCAGAGGTGTAATTTGGAATATCCTAGAACCTGTCTCTGATATCAATTGAAGGAAATCGAATTCGAGATTTCCATGAGCAGTGGAAATAAGATAATTCCATATTACAATCATGAATGAACATCACATATTACAGTCGTCTACAGAAACATGCAATTATACAATTAATAGAGAAATTATAGCATGAAAACTCAAATGAACAAAGAGAATACTCTACGAACATTTGAAGATGCATCTCCACGCTCCTTTGCGCACGATCGCTCAAACAATTAAGTAAACCTCGAACGCTCGATACTTACACGACTGCAACACAAGCTATGAACACTTCACGCTTGTTCTCAATGATTGCCTCTACACGACCACAACGGCCTCCACAAGCACCTCGACGATATCGAGTTGAGTATGACACTACCAACAAGGCTACCTTGGTATTCTCGTGTGAGAATCCTAGGGTGGCTCTGTTCGGATATGGAATGGTCAGATGGAAGAAGGAAACAACGATCGTGTACACGACTTCCAAAGGAAGTTAATGGCCATTATGTTTCAAGTCCCAGATCAGCCCTTAAGGAGCAATCTCTCTACTTATCCCTGCTTCAGGAAATAAGTGAATTCCATCTTGTGGATTGAGTTTCCCAGCTCCCAGATCAGATAAGCCCCCAAAAAGGTAGGCATGTTGAGTTGGCAATCTTGGCACTCTCACCCATACTAATCAAAGAACCGCCCTTTCAAAGGAAGGAGTTCCCAAAAAACTCAGGATTGAGGTCTTGTCATCTATGGTCATTTAGGTAGAGTAAGTCTCTAGTATCAATGACATCTATATATAGAGTCTAGTCATTCTCGTGGTTCAGGTCTTATACAAACTCTTGTATAGGATGCCCCCCTTCCCCGTCCCTCCCCCCTCCCTCCGCGCACGTCTCCACATGAATGGTTAGGATCTACCATCTGTAGTAGTTTACAACACTTGCAAACCTCTACAAAGCGGGCCATATTCTTAATGTCTCCAGGATCAGGTATCCCACCTTAATCCTTATACTACATACCAATTTAGGTTATCACTTAAGGCATGATCCACTTGTATATCACATATACATGCTTAAGTTCACATAAGATAACTAAGGAGCTTTGTTTATTGGATATGAGTAAATGCCATAATTAAATAACACTTATTTTATTCATTAAACAATGTGTATCTTTACAAACCAACGAGACTCTGGGAGAATTAGGACACCAATCCCAACAACTAGTGGATCGTGTCTTAAGGGATAACCAAAATGGTCAGTAATATATGGATAAAGGAGGGAAACCTTATCCTGGTAACGTACGAATGCGGCTCGCTTTGTGGAATGGTCACAAGTGTTGTGACTTGTCACAGATGGTCTGATCCTGATAATTCGTGTACGGAAATTGGGAGCGGAGGTGTCCTATACAAAAAGTTTGCATAAGACTTGACTACGACGTGTTAATGTCTCATTATATAACACAATTCGTGATAGAGACTTCACTTCACTAGGATGACCATAGGTAATTGATAACGGGCAGAAATGAAAGTTATCATAGTGTTAAATTCTTAAACAATGTTGGCTTGCATTGATAAAACATGTTAAATTGCATCTAAAAAGCATCAGATTCATAATATTGTGGTCGCATGAATTCATCACATTAGAACAGTTGATTTTCATATTTTTGTACAGAATATGCGATGACGCAAGGCGGAAATTGCGATCATAGGAAATCATTGGTTGAGCGCAGCATCACCACAAGGCTTTGCGATGATCGTGTTCACAAAAATTTGATCGAGAAGGATTGTCGCAACTTGGTCGGTGCAACATGGTGGGTGGATCTAGGTGAAAGGCTAATTAATCGCGATGGGACAGAAAGTTGATGACAGTCTAATTCGAATTAAGCTGACGACCGATAATGATCATAAGTACATTCAGCTTTTCGATGACAAATATTCGGCGCATTAGTTAGGAGTTAAAGCCGTCCCATCTGTACAATCATGAGAGAGAAGCCACCCTTCACCCTAGATGTTCTATAAATACCAAGGGCATCCTTCAGAAAAGGGGTTGATCAGTTCACCAGTTTACAAATTTAAGAGCTCGGCTCGTCTTTGTTCATAGTTTTCCTTTCGTTTTAAGTCGGAGCAAGAGAAGAGTGATGACGCCGGAGATCGCTCAAGGAAACTCGAGAGAGAACCTTGAGGCATAGAAGTAGAGAGCGGGTCGACTCTCGAGAGAGCGAGATTATCTTTTGAACACCAGTAGAAAAACAGTGTAAAAGCCTGGGCAGCAAGAGATTGCTACCAGGCCCCCTTTATTCTATACTTGTATTGTTATTTTGTACTTCATCTGTTCACTCTCTTAGCACGCATGAGTAGCTAAACTAGTCGAATGGGTTGAGAAAAACTAAGCTAACATGACCTAGGAAGTTCATTGCTTGCGATTGTCTTGTTTTATGTTGTGCCAAATACCCTTTAAAGCTACTCGAGAGAGAGTCTAAAAAAAGAACCTAATGACTCGAGAGAGCTAGGTTAGAATCTGGACTCGAGAGAGCAAGATTAAAACTGCATAAACAAGAGATAGGTACTTAGAGATAAGCTCTGTTTGTCAACCTGTATCACATGCATCCTAGAGATGGGAATAATATTATATGGTCGCCTTATTTGTGTGTCATTTTTTCTTCGCATAAATAAGAATAGAGGCTTATGTATAGGTCCTATAGACTTAACGCATATATCGCATGCGTTCTAGCCTTAGAAGCCGTGGAATTCGCACCGAAAGGTGGTTTACTGTTGTATGCATGTTACATGATCGCATAGCATGAACGCATCCTAGGAAATGTTAGCCGAAACTTTTCTCAACCTGTTCACCGCATACTCATTGCATTTCCCATTTAATCAACTCTTTTAAAACTCCGCCGCATTTGTTTATTTTTCATTAACGCAAACAACAATCCCAACAATTTATTTATTTACCCGGTTACCGTAAGGTTTTCATAAAAGTTACCAATGCAACCTGTTTTCACAAGTCCCTAAGTTTGACCCTGGACTTACTAGGAAACTCAGTGAAATTTACACTTGGATTTCGCTGAGGAAACTTGATTGCACAACGTAATTTCACCATCGCATATCAATCATAATTCACTTCATAAAATCAAGCATCAAGTTTTTGGCGTCGTTGCCGGGGACTTCGGCAAAATAGTGTGCTAACGGTAATTTTTCTGATTTCTTTGCAGACTCCCAATCTCTGGTAAATTATAACCCCAGAGATTGAGAGAACGTTTAGATGGAGACTGAGAAACCGCCAACAGTAACCACAATCAGATAAAGAAGAAATGGCAGAGCAGCTTGGAAACGGAGCACCAGATGATAATAATGTCATGGCGAATCCAATCCTGCTGGCAAACGATTGCAATAGATCCATTAGGGACTATGCATCACCAAACCTCTATGATTTCTCTCCAGGAATCATGAGGCCTGCCCTCGATGGAAGCCGATTCGAAATGAAGCTGGTGATGCTGCTGATGACATAAAATTTCATCTCTTTATTATGCATGCACTGTGATGATAAATAATGTGCTACAAGCTCATGTCCTCGGCAATGGCGCCATAAACTTGATGACATAAAAATTATTCCTTTTTCTTTATCTAACTCTAACGCATGGTTCGTGAATGAAATGAATGATGTGTTGTATATGCGCTCAAGTGCTTTTGCGATAAAGAAATTTTTTTGTACGATACTGCATCTAAATATATGCGTTGTTAATGATATGTTCGTAGTATGCGATGTAGTAGTGCGTGTCATAAGTTTCCTTGCGCTGAAACCAAGTATAATTCCAACGCAAGTTTCTCAGAATAATCCGAGGTCGAACACAAGGATTGTTTTCGTTAATGCGCTACTATTGGGATACATGCGACCGGTTTTTAATAATGAATAAAGAATGTTGATTTATATAGAAATGCAAATTACGGTGAAAGTAAAAATGCGTTAATAAAATAAATCCTAAACTAATATGATACACGATACAAGATACATGATACACGATATTGAGGTCGAGAACTGACTGTAAAGTTGTACAAAGATTCGATGTATGCGATGGCAAGTCTTTATGAATGAAGCAGAAAGAGAAAGAGTAAATAGTAAAAACATCGCAAGTTTGTCAATTGTGTTAAAGATGTAACTAAGGTTCCACTTTCCCTTAGCGTACACCTCTCGATGATCGGCTGCGTTCCTATATCTCTATGGTGAAACAGGGATGAACGTGATGAATGCAAGGTTGTTTCCATCTCTGGAAATACTTCTTGCTTTAGTTCACGCATTCTTTCAACCTTCTCTCGATAGGCGAAATAACATCTTCACTTCTGCTCTCATAGGTGAAGATGTCGTCGAGTATGCTTTAGCTAAACTTAATTATTTCTTTAACATAAATTAACTTACTCGCTTAATTCTTGTTATTTACCCGTGGGATTAAGAATACATCATGGAGAAAATGAATTATAGATGTACGGAAAGAGACAGAGAGATGACAATGGAAATTATCATAACATTTAATACTAAAATTAAGCGTCTGATACATGTTGTGAATGAAAAAGTAAAGAAGATGAATATAGATGATGAAATAGAGATTAGAAACAAATACAGAAAGAGTGTCAACATCTTGACACAAATCCTGAACAGAAGAAAGTATATGCACAGAGTTTCAGCTATGGGAATTGAAAGGATTCTCTACTTGGAGACTCACCTCTCGGCCTTGTCTCGTTGTTCGCCCGGATCTACTCTAACAGTTGCTTCAGATCAGCCTCTCTCTCAGAATTAGTATATGCATGTCTCTATGTATTCATGTATATCTTTCAGTGAATTTGCAGAAGCTATTTATAGGTGAGGCTTGGCTCTTTGAATGTGTGGTCCCCACTGTATGGTTATGGTAGTTCCTGAAATGGCAGAATGAGAAATTCCTTCAGTTATGCAATCAACTCGTCAGAAATGCACAACTGAAAGTTGTACACTTGTCAAAATCCTCCGCAAATGCGTTGCTCTTTACATCTTCGATTGATCGCTGCATGTGGTGTTATTTTTTATTACCGCATGCGGTTGAAATTGCGTTGATCGCTAGAGCTCTTGATCGATTGTCGCATGTGCTGTCATTGCGTTGATCATTTCTTCATTCTTGATTGATGGGCGCAATGCGACGAAGATGCGTTGTTCACTTTATCTTTAAGCCATGAACACATGCGGTGACTGATTTCCTGCAAACAGAAACAGAAACATTCTATTCTACCATCGCATTGGTGTTAGTGGGTGTATTGATGACATTTTATAATTTTCGCATTTCTTGGCCAATTTCTAGACTATCGACGCAACTTTCCTTTCTTTTAGCCGCAATATCTAAATAAAACAGTATAAATAACTTGTATTTCTACAAGTTATCAAATGATCCAGACTGCAGGATAATTCGGAGAAAGAGGCAGAAATGCACGTTATCATAGTGCTAAGTTCTTAAACAATACTAGCTTGCATTGATAAAACATGTTAAATTGCGTCCAAAAAGCATCAGATTCATAATATTGCGGTCGCACGCGTTCATCGCATTAGAACAGTTGATTTTCATATTTTTGTGCAGAATATGCAATGACGCAAGGCGGAAATTGTGATCAAAGGAAATCATTGGTTGAACGTAGCATCATCGCAAGGCTTTATGGTGATCGTGTTCGCAAACATTTGATCGAGAAGGATTATCGCAACTTAGTTAGCACAACATGGTGGGCGCATCTGGGTAAAAGGCTAATTAATCACGATGGGACAGAAAGCTGATGACAGTCGAATTCGAATTCAGTTGACGGCCGATACGATCACAAGTACATTCAGTTTTTCGGTGACAAATATTCGGCGCATCAGTCAGGAATTAAAGCCGTCCCATCTGTACAATCATGAGAGAGAAGCCGCCCTTCACCCTGGATGTTCTCTAAATACCAAAGGCATCCTTTAGAAAAGGGGTTGATCAATTCACCAGTTTACAAATTTAAGAGTTCAGCTCGTCTTTGTTCATAGTTTTCCTTTCGTTTTAAGGCGAAAGGGAAACTCGAGAGAGAATCTTTTGAATACGAGTAGAAAAACAGTGTAAAAGCCTGGGCAGCAAGAGATTGCTACCAGACCCCCTTTATTCTATACTTGCATTGTTATTTTGTACTTCATCTTTATATTTATACAATGGAAGTTCTATTTCTACATCTGTTCACTCTCTTAGCATGCATGAGTAGCTAAACTAGTCGAATGGGTTGAGAAGAACTAAGCTAACATGACCTAGGAAGTTCATTGCTTGCGATTGTCTTGTTTTATGTTGTGCCAAATACCCTTAGAGCAACTCGAGAGAGAGTCTAAAGAAAGAACTTAACGACTCGAGAGAGCTAGGTTAGAATCTGGACTCGAGAGAGCAAGATTAAAACTTCATAAACAAGAGATAGGGACTTAGAGATAAGCTCTGTTTGTCAACCTGCATCGCATGCATCCTAGAGATGGGAATGATATTATGTGGTCGCCTTATTTGTGTGTGTGTAATTTTGTCATCGCATAAATAAGAATAGAGGCTTATATGTAGGTCCTATAGACATAGCGCATATATTGCATGTATTCTAGCCTTAGAAGCCGTGGCATTCGCACCGAGAGGTGGTTTACTGTTGTATGCATGTTGCATGATCACATAGCATGAACGCATCCTAGGAAGTGTTAGCCGAAACTTTTCTCAACCCGTTCACTGCATACTCATCGCATTTCCCGTTTAATAAACTCTTTTCAAACTCCGCCGCATTTGTTTATTTTTCATTAACGCAAACAATAATCCCAACAATTTATTTATTTACCCGGTTACCGCAAGATTTTCATAAAAATTACCAACACAACCTGTTTTCACAAGTCCCTGAGTTCGACCCTAGACTTACCAGGAAACTCAGTGGAATTTACACTTGGATTCCACTGAGGAAACTTGAGTGCACAACCCAATTTCACCATCGTATATCATCTATAATTCACTTCATAAAATCAAGCATCAGTAACATGACCTCAATCCTGAGTGAGTTGGGAACTCCTACCATTGAGGGCGGTCCTTTGATTTGCATGGGTGCGAGTGGTCAGGTCACCGACTCAAACCTACCAATTTGAGGATTCGTCTGATTTGGGAACTGGGAACTCAGCTACATAAGATGGAATTCACTCCTTTCCCGAAGTAGGGGCAAGTAGATAGATAGCTCCCTTTAGGGCTGAATCCAGGGCTTGAACGATATGGCACCACACACCTTCTCTTGGCTCGAGAGATATTCACACATAATTTGACTATGTTGTATTGTCCATTAGAGGGACCAGTGGTATTTGAGGAGTGAAATGTAACTACATGGACAAAACGGTAAATTGGCCCAGCTGTACTTACAAGCATCTGTGAAGGATTATCGTACTCATGATTGGTTATATCTGATGGACACAAAAGTATATTTGTGGTAAGAAGAGTTCAGCTGTTGATCTTTAGTGGAATGCTTGGCAGTTAACGGATGGTGGATCTCGTGGCTAAAGAGTTTAGTCAGCTATTCACGTATCGTTGGAGCTTCGAGTCATAGGTCCATAAGGTCCCCTTGGTAGTTTGGATAAAGTTGAGAATCAATTTTTGGGTCATTTTGAAATGTTCAAATTGACAAGAGGGAGTTCGATTATATATGATATAATTGGATTGGTTAATTATATATGATATAATTGACTAAAAGTATGAGATACATTATTTTGGAGGAAATTGGATATAAATATGATTTATATCAAGTAGAGGAGAAAACACTATAGTTGATTTATGTCATCAAACTATAGGTTAAGAATATAATATGATTATATTCATTATTTAATTAATTAGGCAGTTATGAGATAATTTGCCAAGTAATTCTCCGGAATCGTGCGATAGTGGGAAGATCGAACTCAATTCTTGTAGTTGAAGAATAGAATGAAAATTGTTTTCATTTTGCAAGACACGAAAAAGACATGCAAGAAAAATCACTCACAGTGTGAATCTATACGATCGTTTAGTGTTGAGAGCCTATAAGATAGTGCCCGTCTTTCTAAACGATCGCACACCCGCGCACTAAACGATCGTCCACGATATCTAAATGATCGCTTACGTTTACTTCACGATCACTTAGCACACCAAGCAGACCTAAACGATCGCTTACCTTTTGATAGATGGTCGCTTAGCTTTTGATAGACGATCGCTTAGCTAAACCTACACGATCGTGCACCTTTTTCTAAACGACAAGCACCCGACTATACGATAGTCTTCTACTATCTCCCACTTGCTTGTTCGTTCAACACAATCGCTTTTCCTCCTTCCCTCTACCAATTCCATCAAAGTCCACCCTTTGGATTCTCACTCCAAGAATACCGAGGACTTCGAGTGGTGGTGTCATCCCCGGTTGCTGTTGGTTCGTGCGCTGCCAATCGTGTAAACGACCGTGGTGCTAGTAGGCGATTGTTTGTTAGACGATAAAGAGTGTAGAGGAGTTCACTTCCGCTGGATCGAGTTTGATTGAAGATTGTCTTTACTGGTAAGTCTCTCGGTCTTTTGTATTTCATTTGTTAAAGCATGCCAGCAATTAGTGTTACAATGTATATTTGTATGTTAGAATGTATGTATGGTAATTCTGTCACAATGAAATCGAAAAGATCTGTTTCCACTCATGGATACTCTTGTTTAAGAGATCCTTCAATTGGTATTAGAGCCAGGTTGTTCTGATATTCCAATTTTTAATTCTGTTTTGAACTTCTTATATAGTCTTGGTGGGTTTTCTGCATTTGTATTTAATTGTTAAGTGCATTTGTGGATGGAGTTGATGAATGTTTTCGAGCTTATGCCTTTGTTTAAAGCTTTCTTCAGTTACAAAGTTAATTTGTAAGGACCCCTGTGTTTTTTGGGTGTAATTAACTTGTAATCGAGTCTATAATTCAACGAGTTTGAGTTAGTCGAGTCGTTCGTGATAAAGTTTCGAAGCATGGAGATGCGGTTCTCAACGAAGAAGAAGAAGACCAAGAATTGTTCGTATCGTGTAGCCTAAGGTAAACGATCGTTGGGATTTATCTAAGCGATCGTGGAGATTTTTCTATACGATTGTGTAGTGTTTACTAAACGATCGTTTAGCTAATGCTAAGCAATGGGGTAAATCGTTTACTTTATCACATAGCGTTGGTTGCCCGATCGCATAGGCTATGAAAGTATATGATCGTAGTGGAATCATGTGATGCTCATCGTTTAGTAAAAGGCGCGCACTAGACGATCGTGTAGTTAGCAAGCCTCATCGCTTAGTTACTACCTACACGATCGCGCGATATACGATACGAAGGCGCTAGCTAAGCGATCGTGTAGGCGATGGTGCTTTGCCGCATCGTAATCGTTTAGACGATCGTTGTGCGGAGTGCGCTAGGCGATCACGTACCTCCAGCTTCATCGCTTAGTAAAAGATACACGAACGTGTAGTATTTGCTAGATGATCGTGTAGCTCTGGGAGCATTGGTAGACGATAAAGCAAAGTGTTTGTTCTATCGTGTAGACGATCGCGGGGAGTTTAGTACATGATGGTTGGAGACGCATTGCTTCGCCCGAGCGATTCAAGATCCGATTCGCCTGTTTGAATCGGAGACACCTTATTTTTGTAATAGTTAGCTTTAATTTCGTGGATTTAAGGTAATTTTACCCGGTTCATCAATATTTGTTTATTATACATGTGATGTATGGTATTTATATGGCAAAGTGTTTGACATATAGTTTACAAACTCATCTTAGGTTGTGCAATTATTCATGCATCATGTATTATAAATGTTATAATCTTGCATGAAGTAATTACTTGAAAGCATGTGTATGCATCATGAAATATAAGAGTTATATTTTGCATGCAGTGAGCATTATCATGCATCATCCCTTTATTATAAGTGTTATAGTCTAAGGGTGAATGGAAGCATGTTGTCCTTGTTTCGTTGCTGTTTTGTATAAGTGTTATATAAAAGAAGTAGCAATCAATGAACAACGCATTGAGCATGACACTTAGGTTGTTTATAATCGTTATGAATGCCTTGCATGTGTTAGCTTAGCATTGTGATTTTGTTTTCCATTTATAAGTGTTATAAAGGAAATTAGAACTAAAATCAATAAGGAAGAGTTGCATGCAGACTTAGGGTGAACTCAATTTTTTTTTAAAAGGGTTTTAAAATTGGATTGAGATAGACCTAAGTTCAAATGGTTCTAAAGAGTTTAGTAACCTAGATTAATCTTTTAAAATCGGTAATAGGATTAAATTGATTGGCATAAAAGATTATATTTGTTTTAAATCTATCTATAAGGGACCTTTTGTCTAAAGTGGGTTATGGCTAGGCTGGGTTTCCTAAGTTGACGAAAACGTAACACCCTACCTGGGAACCTATCTGGAAAGGTGAATTAGATAGATTTTCAACAAGCATGCAAAAATTTGGTCAAAGACTTCGTTAAAGAGTTTAATGGATGATGATCAAAAGTTTTTTAACTATCCAAGGTAAAAGTTACTCTTGGGAAAACCTAAAAGGCACTTAGTTAAAATCCTTAGTCATGTTTTTCCTAAGTAAGCTCAACCCTAGGTTATAAAATACTCAATGGGAGGAAGAGATGTATCTGATATGTCTATGATTTCACTCACGTTTCTCCCTGTATGTTCACATCGTGAGATTCATGCTTGGCCTCATGGTGCCCTGGGAGCATCCCCCTTCGGATGGTGTTTGCATGAGTCAATATCAAGGTGAACGGAGAGAGTGTTTATAGTAAGTGTGTGAAGGGTTTTTGTCAACACATCATATGTCTCTGTCATTGGTTCACACCGTGAGATCATTCTGTACTCCCTCGTGGTGCCCTGGAGCGTCCCCCTTCATATGGGTTTTATGCAGTTGGTCAAGATCAAAGTGAACTCCAGAAATGGATAGGGTCACTTTAGGTTTGCCCCAATCGAATTTTCCCCCATTGGATTGGCTGCTTGAGGCGGATCTCTACGGCTTAAAATGGTGGGTCACACTTATAGGAGATTGTTATGTAAGTTAATGACAGATTATCTCCCACTTGTCCTAATGCCTCGGAAGACTAATGTACAATACAATATAAAACATGTACAATATACAATAAACTAGGGCATACCCCAATATCATCTCCCACTTGCCCTAGACAAGGTGCTGCATGTCCCATAGACCTAGACTCTCCAAGTGACCCTCGAACACTTTAGTCGTAAGGGTCTTTGTAAACGGATCACGGATCAACAACGTTATGCTCCGATGCGATCTTCGTGACTATCACATCACCGTGATATATAATTTTCCTGATCAAGTGGTATTTTCGCTCTATGTGCTTATCCCGATGATGACTCCGGGGCTCCTTCAAATTTTTCACAGCCACGCTGTTATCACAATACAGAGTGATAGGCAAATCCATATTTGGAACAACTTCCAAATCTGAAAAGAATTTCCTCAGCCAAACAGCCTCCTTAGCTGCTTCACAAGTGGCTACATATAGGTCGATGCCCAATCGTTTAGGAAAAGCTAAGCAATGTAGGATTGTATCAATCGCGGAAGAACAAGGATCATCTAAGCATTCAAATTCACTAATTTTGGCATAATATAAAGCATGCTTCTGCAGAAAAAATGGGTTTTGAAGACATACCTCTTGAAGAACTTCTTCAAAGCTTCTTCTCCACCTGCAATCTTCTCCATATCTTGTTGTAGACCATCTCAAGAACTTCCCCACTATTCTCTTGGTGCTCTAGATTGAGTTGTGGGACTCAAAACAAGCTTGAATCAAGGGATGAAGGAGAAAAGCTCACTGCAGCAACCATTGTTGAAGAACCATCCTTCAAATCGAATTTTCTCTCAAAATTCTGTAGATTGCATGCCCGATTTTTACTCCAATCTTCTCATTATATTGCAGATCAACATGCAAATAGAAGAGCTACATGAGTTGCAGCTCATGCTTGGAGAAGACAAGGCAAAATGGTTGCTTCATGTGTGAGCTAGTTAAGTGATGGATAATGGAAAAACCTATGTTTCCATTTGTGTTTTAGTTTTCTTTTTTTTTTTTTTTTCCAATTTTATCCAAAAATCAAATTTTGATTTTAAAAATGAAAAATTAATTAATTAATAAATAAAATTTAATTAATTTAATATCAAATATTAAATTAATTTTAACACATGTCCATCTTTATATATTTAAATCATATTTAAATATATAAATTCTCCTATTCCGTTTAATTCTAAAATTAAACATAATTATATCTCATATAATTACTAATTCCCTTAATTCTAATTTGAACGTTTCAAATTAACTTATCACGCTATTCTAGAGCTAGTCCGTTACGAGCTAGTAGGGGGACCTCGCGGACCTACAGATCATGGGCTCCAACAATCTGAGATTAATTGGCTAAACTCATTAGACCAAATTAATCTCCATTCGTTAACTAATGGGTCACTTCACTAAAGCCCATAGTTGCACTCCCCTCACTGTAGAAATATTATGTCCACATGATTTAACCATAATCAGCAAGTCGACCCTTCAGAGGTTGTTCGTAATTACGGCTGGGTCAAATATCTGTTTTACCCCCGAGATTACGTCTTATTCCTCAAGTCCCTACTGATCCTCTAATGAACAATTGGTTTTTGATCCAATCACCAAACAAAACTCTCTCAGCCCAGTGAGAGGGTGGGGCCCTTGTTCAAAACCTAGATTCAGTACTTGAGAGAACAACCTTTCTCCTATCCCTAAATCAAGTAGGTGTGAACTCCGTCTTGCACCCTATGTCCCCAGCTATCTATCCGATCTTACCCCTGAAATGGGAGTCTTATTGAGCCAGCACTGTTGATCCAACCCTAAACTATGTAAATCTAACGGCAATCCCGAATAAACAAGAGTTCATAGTTAGCTCAGAATTAAGATCGAGTTACGTAGGTCATTGATAACTTGTAGAAATACAAGTTATTTATGCTGCCTTATTCAGTATTGCAGCCAAAAGAGAGTAAATATGCGTCAATTGTATGAAAATTAGCTCAGAAATACAATAAATATAAATTATCGCAATTACACCCATTAACATCATTAAGATGGGAGAAGAGGATATTTCTACTCTGTTTTGCAGAAAACCAAGTCACCGTTTGCGATTAAGGCTCAACGAGAAACTGAACAACGCATTTCTATCACATTGCGCCCGTCAATCAACAATGAAGAGATGATTAACGCAATGCGACAGTCGATATCGAGCTGAATTTCAACCGCATGCGGTAATAAAAACAACACCGCATGCGAGCACCCGATCGAAAGATGCAGCTGAGCGACGCAAATGCGGAGGATTGTGACACATGTACAACTAACCGTTGTGCAGATTTGATGGTCTGATTGCATAACAAAAGGAATATTTATTCCTCCATCTTCGAAATTTCCATAACAATAAGTGGGGTCCACATGCCAAGAGTCAAAGCTTTTCACCTATAAATACCCCCATAATATACTTGATATGGATATACTTGATACGAGGGCTAATTGATGTTAGATTACTGAGAGAGAGGCTGAGCTGAGTACTGATCGAAAGAAATCCGGGAAGAGAAGAGACAAGGTCGAAAGGTGAGTCTCAGTGCAATTCTGTCAAATCCCCGCGGTGAAGCTCTGTGCTTAGATCCCTACTACCGGTTGTGCTTAGATCTCTTTCTGATTCACACAAAAGACTTGCACCGCATTATACGATCTTTGTATAATCTTCACAGCTAGCCTTGACCTCAGTATCTTGTATCATGAAACCTGTATCTTGTATCATCTTAGCTTAGATTTACTTTATCGCAATTTATTTTATTATCGCATTTTTACCGCTTTACTTTACTTTATCGTATGTTTAATTACTTGTACACAAAACTCTTCTATAAATTGAAAAACTCATGGTCGCATGTATCACAAACATAATGCAATAACCTCAAACAGTCCCTATGTTCGACCTCGGATCACACCGAGAAACTTGCGGTGGAATTATACTTGGTCCAACGCAAGGAAACTTGTGACAACGCACAGCATACTACAAGAACATTCATTATTAACGCATATCTAGAAGTAGTATCGCATGGACTTGAACCTTGCATTGTTGTTTAAGACTAAAATTTGCATTACATGTTTATGGCATCATTGTATATCTCAAAAATTTTATGTCAACAGTCATCTAGGTGAAATAGTCAGTCTTAAACAGTAAACAGCGTTATATACTAAGAGTGACTTATTTCTTGGTCCGAATCTTATGTAAACTCATTGCATAGGATGCCCCCACTCCTCATGTCATAATATGTACGAATTAGGATCACATTGTATGTAGCACTTTACAACTCTTTGTAACAACTACAGAGTAGGCCTGTAGCTTAAAGCTCCAACGATACGTGAATAACTGACTAAACTCTTTAGTCACGGGATCCACCATCCGTTAACTACCAGGCACTCCACTAAAGACCGATAGCTGAACTCTCCTTACCACAAATATATTATGTGTCCATCTTAACCAATCAGAAATGCGACAACCCTTCACAGATCACTCGTAAGTACAACTCGGCCAATAACCGTTATGCCCCTGTAGTTACATCTAACTCCTTAAGTACCACTGATTCCTCTAATAAACATATGTCATAGACCTACTATGATTAAGTCCTCTCTTCCGAAGAAAAGCTATGACCACTATGTTCAAACCTCGGAATCAGCCCGTAAGGGAGCAATCTCTCTACTTATCCCTGCTTCGGGAAAGAAGTGAATTCCATCTTATGTAAGTGAGTTCCCAGCTCCCAGATTAGATAAGTCCCAAAAAAGGTAGGCATGTTTAGTTGGCAATCTGTCCACTCTCATCCATACTAATCAAAGGACCACCCTCAAAGGCAGGAGTTTCCAAAACATTCAGGGTTGAGGTCGTGTCACCTATGGTCGTTTAGGTGAGATGTAAGTCTCTAGTATCAACGACGTTATACAAAAAGTCTAGTCATCTCGTGGTCCGATCTTATACAAACTCTTTGTATAGGACACCCCCGCTCACATGTCTCACATGAATGGTCAAGATTTACCATCTGTAGTAGTTTACAACACTTGCAAACCTCTACAAAGCGGACCGTATCTGTAGTGTCACTAGAAGTAGGTATCCCACCTTAATCCTTATACTATAGACCTATTTAGGTTATCACTTAAGGCATCATCCACTTGTATATCATATATACATGCTTAAGTTCACATAAGATAACTATGGAGCTTTGTTTATTGGATATGAGTAAATGCCAGAATGAAATAACAGTTATTTTATTCGTCAAACAATGTGTATCATTACAAACAACGAGACTCCGGGAGAATTAGGACACCAATCCCAACACTCTCTCTCCATCACATGAAGAAATGAGAAAGAACACGCCTCTTCCCTCTCCTCTTGAAAGAAGAGAAAAGACTATGGGCCTTGAGGAGTCTACACATCAAGCACCTCATCCATGCATTTGTACTGCCCTTGGATCTTAAACCCCTAAAGCATACCTCATTGACATTGATATGACTGACATTGAAAGACTTTGGAGAGAACACATTTTACAACCTCTCACACAGTCAGTCAGTCAATTGGCAAGGCAACAAGAAAAAATTCTTAGTTAACAAAATACATTAAGGGAATATTGTCAACACTAAGCTCATATGCAAGATGCCCGAGTACCTTTTCAACTCCCACCATTGTCAATGACCTAATAGACCAAGGATGGGGTTAATGCCCTAAATCTCGTGGGTTTCATAGTTTGTAAATTCTTTGTACATAAATTATTTATTTAATAAAATAAGATGTTATTTTATTTGACATCTAATTTGCATTAACCTATTCCAATAAACTAAGATCCAAGGTTATTTATTATAACTTAAACATGTATGTGGTTAGCATACAAGTTGATCATATTTAAGTAATGACCTAAATGGTTTGTAGTATATGGAAAAGATTTGGTACTTTATCCTTGTGACACTATGGATTTGGTCCACTTTGTAATTGTTACAATAGTTGTAACGTGTTACAATGATCTTATCCAAATCATTCATGCGGAGACATGTGGTGGAGGTATCCTATACAAAGATTTGTATAAGACCGGACCGTTAAATGTTTAGTCTCTCTTTATAACACCGTTACTTTAAGAGATTAACATTTCACTAGAATGACCATGGGTGACTTGTCCTTAATCTTAAGTGAGATGTGAATTTCTGCCTATGAGAGCAATCTTTTTATCTATATGAGTGAGAATGACCAGATTCGCTTGACTCAATAAGCCTACCATTTTGGAAATTTATTCGGGTAGGGAGCAGGGAACACAGCTACACAAGATGGAATTTACTTCTTCCCGTCTTGAGGGTAAGTAGATGAATTGCTCCTTATGGATTGATTCCAAATCTTGAACAATGAGGCGCCTCACCCTCTCACTGGCCAAAGAAATGTCTAGTTTATAGCTGGACTATAACTAATTGTTCATTAGAGTGATCAATGGTACTTAAAGAGTTAGATGTAACTACAGGGGTAAAATGATAATTTGACCCAATTGTAGTTTCACGCAATTTGTGAAGGGTCAACTTACTATTGATTAATTATATCCGTGGACACATAAATTGTAACCCAACCCCCTAGGACTTAAGTTAGGCCATTACTAATACATGCATGCATGGAACTTAAATCGACACTCTTTTATGGTGAAATAAATGCTAAATAAATAAGGTAAGTTCGAAAGACTTTCATTAAATTCAAATATTAAAAGCAATGATAGGGTACCTAAAAAAAATCATAAATGATAATAAATAAGTCTGAAAACGATTCTTAATAGTAAGTTTCAACATCAAAACTAAAAGTTAAGAAAACATGAAAAGAAATCTAAATCTCATGAGCGGAAGCATAAAACTAGTCCCAATGGCTCGATCACGAATTCCGCTTGTCCATCGCCAATGCATCTCTACCTTTACCTGAAACAACAACATGAGAAAGAATGAGTATAAAATACTCAGTAAATAACCCCACTACTGGGGTTAGGTTAGGCATCTATGTTCTTTAGATGCCTACCTCTAGTGGAACATATAAACTGTCCTAGTCCGCATGAGACACATACATACGTGAAAAACTGATTTCTATCTTACTGTAGCTAAATATGCCCACTACCTGAATCCTAAAGGAAACATAAACTGGTGAATCCCGAAGGAAACACAAACTGGTGAATCTCAAAGGAAACACAAAATGGTGAATCCCGAAGGAGACACAATCTGGTAAATCCCGAAGGAAACAAAAACTGTGAATCCCGAAGGAAACACAAACTGGTGAATCTCGAAGGAGACACAATCTCTAGTGGGCATCTAACTAATCAGTAAAGACACAATCATAGTCTTAGCATCAAAACTATCACAACATGTTTCTATGACATACATATACATCTCAACATCCTCAAATCAAATATAACCTCATGGAATCAAATATCACCTCAAGCTAGCATTCAAGTATCTATGTGCACAAATAAATCTTTTAGATCTCATACAAGAACATACATCGGTTATACTATACTATCAGTCTATCATGCTATCATTCTGTCATAACATTCATCTATCATTCTAGCATACATCCAGTGCCTGGCCCCTGGGCAGTTCTAGTAGTAAGATTACTTACCTTAATTTGGTCACAATTTAATTCAAGTAATTAACCCTCTTACAACTCTTGGAAGGCTTTGAATCCACCCTATAACATATATTACAAATATTAATTTAGCACCCTTGGTCCAAAAATAACAAATCCAAAGTTCTAAACTCATCTTTGGGGTCTAAATGCAATTAACCAAATTATTTAAAGATCTTCAATTTAACTTTACCTAAATCAAAAATCCGCAGATAATCTCAGACAGCCAACGAAACTAGCAACTCCAAGTAAGACCCTGACATAAGAACGCAACCAAGTTTTAAAATTAAAACGAAGGCCTAATCACACATACTCCAAGTGCTGCCAAAAAATCTGGGTAAACTCACCTAAGGTGTGATATGAAGCGCACCAAATCTGCAAAACAATTCCAACTTCACCTAAAAACACCTTAATATCTTCAAGAACATGAATCCAAAGTTGACACATAAAGGCCTCAATCGATTGGTGCCAAAAGTAAATGGGCAGTCAAGAATCAATTGAAAACAACCCCAAACAGTAGAAATCTTACCCAAGTTGATAAATCTAATGACGGCACAAGCAACGACGGCGGCGACAGGAGCTGGGCAGCGCCGGATAGATGTGGCTGGCTGTTGGAGGCTCCGGTCAGCGACGAGTTGAAGAGAAAAGGCAGAATGCTCAGGGACGTAGCTGGTGCAGGCGGTGGCGCGACGAGTCGAGTGGCAGAAGGACTTGCGGCTCGGACGCGGGCGGCTTCGGCGTGGAAGGTCGAAGTCAGATCTGGGCGACGAGAACGCCTGAGACGCGAAGAGGCCGAAGTCGGATCTGGGTTGATCGCGACTCGGATCTGGGCTGCGATCAAGGTTGGCGACGAGCGGCAGGGAGATCTGAATTGGTGGTCGAGGTTGGTGGCTGGCGAAAAAACGGAGGGGGGTTTATAAAATAATAATAATAATAAACTAAAAAGGAAATAAATATAAACTATATTTTATTCTTTTCCTTATTCCACTTTATACTATTAAATTCCTTTCCTTCTCAAAAAGAAATTAATTCCTGCTATTAATTTCCAAATTGAATAATTTCACGCCAGCGATTAAATTCCCGCACTTACGCTTGAAGTCCAAAATTTCAAAAATGCCCTCCAAATAATAAAAATTACTGAAATTACATTATTACTAAAAAAATATGAGGTGTTATATAAATATATCTACAGTGCAAAGAGTGCAATTGTCGTCTTTAGTAGAGTGACCAACAGTTAATGAATGTTGATTAATTTAATTAAAGAGTTGAATAAATTAATCTCGTATCATTGGAGCTTCTAATCTATAGGTTCATGAGGTCCCATTGCAAGCCCACTAAGGATAAAATAAGGGATGATTGTTTTTAGAATAATTTAGGTTGTTCAAATTATTTAAGGGATTTAAAAATATAATTAATATAAGGTATAATGTATATTGATACATTATAGTATATAGTTGATTGTAAATATGACTTATAATTAAAACTACATAATATGTGAGAAATAAATATTTGAATAAGATTCCATTATTAGTTATATGAAAAGATTCATATAAATACTATAGTTTAAAATTAACGTGAATACGATTCATATTAAAACTATAGGTTATAAAAGAGAGATTTCTATTTTATTATGATTAGAATGCATATTATATGATTGATTAATTAAATTAGTTAATTAATAATTCATATTATAAAGTATACTATATCATATCATATTAATTTATAACTCTTCATAAAGGAGAGTTATTTCTGTGCACATGGGAGGGAGTTTCTCCCTCCTCTAACTAATATGTGTTTTGTGAAAACACAAAAGATAAGACGAACACACAGACGTGAATTATTTCAAGATCTCCCTTAAGAAAAATTTTCTAATCTTCTTTATATATTCTCCCTTCTCCTAAAACTCTAAGGAGCCCACACATCCCTATCTCTTGCTGGAGAATAGCAAGGTCACCGAATGGTGTTGTCTAGTGTTTTGATGTTTGTGTTCATACAGATTTGAAATAGTGATCTTGGAGAGGAATTTCGAGAAGACGTTATCTTCAAGGGTAAGCTCTTCTTTTCTCTCTAACTCTCTATAGAAAGCATATTTATAGGTTTAATTTAATGTTTATCCTAACAATTTCTGTTTTTGTTTTTCTCTGCATTTTGATGTTTTTCAAATTGATTGTCAATTACATGGCAGTCACACGCTTCCGGGAGGAATTCCATTCCTTCAATTGGTATCAAAGCCAGATCATACATTTTGATTTTAAATTTGAAATGAAAATCAGAGAAAATGTGGGTGAATTTTTGCATTTTAAATGTTGGGATTTGTAAAATAGATATTTCAAATTTTGGCACTTAGATTTACTGCTTTAATGTGACTAAATTTGTAATGGCCCATTGTTTAAGGCATTTAATTTACGCTATTAAGTCTGTAAATCCGCGTCTTAGATTTTAGCAAGTGTTCCTGAAGAAAGAGAGTAAGAACGAAGCAAAGCATATGAAGATCGAAGCAGAAAGTTGCATTCTATACTGGAGCGTAAGGCGCAATATTGTGACACTGTGTCTTACGCTACAATATAGAGGGCCCAGCATAGCTACACTTGACAATAGCTTTGTGACGCTGAGGTCGAGCGTAGCAATGTTGCGTGGAGCATAGTGTTACATTATGGCAGCATTCAGCCCAACGTAGCTACGCTCCAAACAGTTGACACATGCGAGGAGTTGTGACTAGACGTGGGTTCGATCCTTGATGGTGGTTTTAGCAGCAAAATTTGCATCAAATTTGTTTTTCTATGTAATTTATTCGTTTTAATTACTTAAATTGATATAATTTGATCATATTGATTTCACTCATTTTTAAAGGTGCCAAAATTTGATCTTTGCTATTTATTTAATTTATGCATTTGATGTATTATTAAATATTATATGTTGTATAATGTATGTCATATAGCTTTGAAATCCCTACCTTAGGATAAATGTTATATTATATAGTTGCATGATCTTATAAGCATGCACATGCATATTATTTAATATAAATATTATATTATTTGAATGCATGTTTTATTAAGCATATCAATGCATCATACTTTAATATAAATGTTATATTGTATGATGGATATGTTTTATTTCATTAGTGATTAATAAAATTGTTAAATTATATGATGAAAATGGAATTGCATTGAACATAACATTACTTAGTAAATATAAATGTTATATTTAATTAATGTCATTAGATACATGAGTAGGTTTTAATGCTTCATTAATTTATAAGAATTATAAGTTTAGTGAAGTAGATTAAAATCTACAACCAAAAGTTACATGCAAACATAGGTCTTAATTAATTATAAATGGTTTAAAATTAATAAACTTATGTTAAAAATATTTCTAATATGATAAAAAAGAGGTTAATCTTTTGTATTTGTTTCAATAGAATTAAAATGAATGCAATAAAAGATTAAATTTACAAAATAATTGTTTATAAGGAACCTTTGTCTAAGGAATGTTATGTATATGATTTGGGATATTTAAACTGATGGAAACAAAACACCTCTACCAGGTGAATTAGACAATTATTTTTATAAGCATACGATACATGATTAAATTTATTAAAATATTTAATAAATTGTAATAATATAATGTTAAATTATCCCATATAAGACTTATATTAAGCCAGTTTAACAATAAATTAAAATAAATTATTTAACCAAATTTACCTAACTAATAAACCCTAGGTTTAAAATACTTAGCGCAAAAATTTCAATTTCTATCATTTGTAATGATACCGTTTGCTTGTTTTAGAAAAGAAGAAGGAAAATGAAGGTAAATGTGATTTACTTGTTTTAGAAATATATTTAGTGAAAAATGACCACAATGCCTGGATACTTGATTCAGGAGCCACTGGTCATATTTGTTCTTCTTTACAGGGAATTAGTTCCTTCCAGCAACTTGTTAAGGGTGAAATGACGCTCAGGGTTGGAACTGGAGACGCCATTTCAGCTCGTGCAGTGGGAGCTGCTAGGTTATTTTTTGGAAATAGATTTTTATTTTTAGAAAATTTGTATATAGTTCCAAAATGAAAAGGAACTTAATCTATTTCTTGTTTAATTAAACAACTGTATTCCATAAATTTTTCATATAATGAAGCGTTCATTTCGAAAAATGGTGTACATATTTGTTCAGCACAACTAGAAAACAACTTGTATGTGTTAAGACCAACTGAAACAAAAGCACTTTTAAATCATGAGATGTTTAAAACTGCTAATACTCAAACTAAAAGGCAAAGAATTTCTCCAAGTAACAATAATACTTATCTTTGGCACTTAAGATTAGGTCACATTAATCTTGATAGGATTGGGAGATTGATAAAGAATGGACTTCTAAGTGAGTTAAAAGATGATTCATTACCTCCATGTGAATCTTGTCCTGAGGGTAAGATGACTAAAATACCTTTTAATGGAAGGTTATAGAGCCAAAGATCCCTTAGAGCTCATACATTCAGATCTTTGTGGTCCAATGAATGTAAAAACTCGAGGAGGATACGAATATTCATCTCTTTTATAGATGATTATTCGAGGTATGGTTACTTATACCTAATCGAATATGCCCTTGAAAAGTTCAAGGAGTATAAGGTAGAAGTTGAAACTCTATTAAGTAGGACTATTAAAACACTTCGATCTGATCGAGATGGAAAGTACATAGATTTAAGATTCTAAGACTATATGCTAGAACATGGAACCCACTGTCAACTCTCAGTACCTGGTATACCTCAGCAAAACAGTGTATCAAAAAGGAGAAATAAAACCTTGTTAGACATGGTTCGTTATATGATGAGCTATGCTCAATTGCCTAGCTCGTTTTGGTGGTATGCAGTAGAGACTGCAGTTCATATCTTGAACAACCTTCCCTCGAAGAGTATTTATGAAACAACTTTTGAGTTATGGAGGGGGCGTAAAAATAGTTTGTGCTACTTTAGAACCTAGGGTTGTCCAGCACATGTGCTAGTTACAAATCCTAAGAAATTGGAACCTCATTCAAGATTATGACAATTTGTCAGTTACCCTAAGGAAATGATAGGTGGTCTATTCTTCGATCCATAGGAAAACAAAGTGTTTGTATCGACAAACAATACATTCTTGGAAGAAGACCACATGAGAGATCATAAACCACGAAGCAAATTAATATTAAATGAAGTTGCTGAAGAATCAACAAGAGTTGTTGATGATGATACTGGTCCTTCATCAAGAGTTAATGAAGGGACTAGCACTTCAAGTCAACTCGTCATTCTCAATCGTTGAGAGTGCCTCAATGCAGTGGGAGGGTTATAGCAAAACCTGACCGTTACTTGGGTTTAACTGAAACTCAGGTCGTCATGCCAGATGTTGGTGTTGAGAATCCATTGTCTTATAGGTAGGCAATGAATGACGTAGACAAGGACCATTGGGTCAAAGCCATGGGCCTTGAAATTCAATATGGGATCTTGTAGATCCACTTGAAGGGGTTAAAACCTATAAGGTGTAAATGGATCTACAAGAGAAAGAGAGATGTAGCTGCGAAGGTACAGACCTTCAAAGCAAGACTCGTAGCAAAGGGTTATACCCAAAAGAAAAGGGTTGACTATGATGAAACTTTTTCCCCTGTTGCTATGCTTAAATTTTACGGACTCTCATATCCATAGCCACATATTATGACTATGAAAAATGGCAAATAGATATCAAGACAACCTTTCTGAATGGTAGTCTTGAAGAGAATATCTTTATGTCTCAGCCTGAGGGGTTCATAGCCCAAGGCCAAGTGCAAAAATTTTGCAAACTGAATCGATCCATTTATGGGTTGATACAGGCCTCCAGATCTTGGAATATTAGGTTTGATACTACGATCAAATCTTTTGTCTTTGACCAAAGTGTTGATGAGCCTTGTGTTTACAAGAAAATCATCAACAATAAAGTAGCTTTCTTAGTACTTTATGTGGACGATATCCTACTCATTGGGAATGATGTAGCATACCTTACTAATATTAAAAAGTGGCTAGTAGCCTAATTCCAAATGAAAGATTTAGGAGAGGCATGGTATGTTCTTGGGATCCAAATAATTAGGGATTGTAAGAATAAAGCGCTAGCTATGTCTAAGAAGGGTCTATTGCCTTTCAGGCATGGAGTTCATTTTTCAAAGGAACGGTGTTTTAAGACACCTGACATGAGATGCATTCCCTATGCCTCAGATGTGGGGAGCTTAATGTATGTTATGCTCTGCACTAGGCCTGATATTTGTTATGTAGTGGGAATAATTAGTAGGTACCAGTCCAATTCAGAGTTAGGCCACTGGACTGCAGTTAAGAATATCCTCAAGTATCTTAAAAGAACGAGGGACTATATGCTAATGTATGGAGCTAAGGATTTGATCCTAACGGGATACACAGACTCTAATTTCCAAACCGACAAGGATTCTAGAAGTCCACGTTAGGATCAGTGTTCAACCTAAACGAGGGAGTTATAGTATGGTGTGGCATTAAGCAAGGATGTATTGCATACTTAACCATGGAGGCTAAGTATGTAGCTGCTTGTGAAGCAGCAAAGAAGGCAGTTTGGCTAAGGAAGTTCCTAAGTGATTTGGAAGTTGTTTCAAACATGAACTTATCGATCACCTTATACTGTGACAATAGTGGGTTGTGGCCAACCCGAAATAACCTCGTAGCCACAAATGAGGAAAGCACATTGAGATGAAGTATCACTTGATACGAGAGATTGTGCAACGAGGAGATGTGATCGTCACAAAGATCGCTTCGGAGCACAACATTGTCGATCCATTTACGAAGGCTCTCTCGACTACAGTGTTTGATAGTCATCTAGAGAATCTAGCTCTATGAGATATGTACATTGTGTAATCTAGGGTAAGTGGAAGATGTGTAATGGGTATGAGATGCTCTAGTTTATTATTTTTTGCTTTGTATTTGTAACATCCCCGTTGTTTCGTGTAATGTACATCCCACTAACTAGAGTTTTAGCTCAAGTGGGAGTTTGTTGGATTTTTGTTAGCTTCAAAAAGCATGCAACGGAATAAAATAGAATCATTAAGCACTCTAATTCATCAATTTTAGCTTCAAACTAAGCATGTACATCAAATGAAAAAAAGGTTTCATAAATAACTGTGAAGATCTTTTTGAATCTTCAAATTCAGTTGCAATCTTCTCCTCCTTTGGTTGTGAACCACCACAAGGTCTTCCCTACTATCCTCTAGGAACCTTAAATTGAGATGTGGGACTCAAAACAAGCTGAATTAAGGGAAGAATTTGAGAGGATATACACTGATTTAACACACAGCTGAAGAACCCTTATTCAACTTTAGATTTCAGCAAAATCTCAGGTTTTGCATGCCTATTTGCAGCCAAGTTTTGTGTTTTTTATGTAGGAATACCATGCAATCAATTTGCATAAAAAATAACACCTTCTACTAGGAGATTGAGGTGGAATTGTGAATAGAAGAGTGAATAAGGAGCTTTAAAGAAAGTGGGAAAATCCTACTTTGTGGATATATTGTGTCCACTCAATATAACCATGATTAGTAAGTTAACCCTTCACAGGTTATTTGTAAAATAGTTGGGTTAATAGTTGTTCTACCCCCGAGATTATCTCTTGTTACTTAAGTCCCACTGATCCTCTAATAAACAATTGGCTTGAGATCCAATCATCAAATCGAGTCCCTCTCAGGCCAATGAGAAGGTGGGGCCCTCGTTCAAGATTTGAAGTTAGCACTTAAGGGAACAACCTCTCTACTAACCCTAAAAGTGGGTAGGAGTAAATTCTATCTTGCACCCTATGTCCCCAGCTATCTACCTGGTCTTACCCCTAAAATGGGAGGCTTATTGAGCCGGCGATGTTGAGCCAACCCTCACCTATGCAAATCTAAGGATAATCCTGAATAAACAGGAGTTCGTAGTTAGCTCAAGATTAAGGTTAAGTTACCTAGGTCATCACTTTGAAACAGTCAGTTTAAGCAGTAAACAACATTATAAAGTAAGAGTGACTTATTTCTTGGTCTGATCTTATGCAAACTCATTGCACAAGACGCCCCGCTCCTCATGTCACCACATGAATGAATCAAGATCACTTCGTTTGTAGTACTTTACAACAAATTGTAACAACTACAAAGTGGGTCGCATTCGATAGTGTTACCAGAATAAGGCACCCAACCTTATTCGTATACTATAGATCATTTTAGCCATTTACTCGAATATGATCCACTCTTATGTCTCCAAATAAAGTTCAAGTATTCATGTAATAGTCATGGATCTTTTATTATATTGAATTTATTTCTAAAACGAAATAAGCAATTCATATATTCAATAACAACTTTATTGAATCAAACTTCAATAACAACTTTATTAATTTACATAATAAGTTTATCATTTACAAATCACGAGTTTTAGGACATAAAACTCAACTGTTTTATGCCCTAAAACGCATAGATAGTAAATGTAATTAAATGACCGTATAAATAGTTATTGATGTTTTTTTTAATAAATGTTATTGATGTTTTATTTAATTTTGTCTAATTAACCCTAAAATGCAATAAACTAACATCATAGGTTGTCTATGTAGAGACATATATGGATCAATGTTTAAGATACAACATAAAGGGTCTATAGTATAGGGGTAAGATTGGGTACCTTATCCTGGTAACATTGTGGATACGGTCCATTTTGTATTTGATATAAACACAGTGATCCAACGCATTTGTGTAAGAGACACGCGAGTGGGGGTATCCTGGGCAATGAGTTTGCACAAGACTGCGAAATAGTAACCACTAGATGTAACTCCGTTGACTAGTTGGCTTTTTATTTCAATAGGATGACCTAGGCAACTTAGTTTTACTCTTGAATATATTATGAACTTCTGTTCACAGGGATTGTCCTTTGATTTTTATGGGTGAGAGTGGCAAGTTCGCCGATTCAATATGCCTATCATTTTGGGGATAAGACCGAATGGGTAGCTGGGAACAAAATCATACAAGATGGATTTCACTTCTTCCCGACTTTAGGGAAAGTAAATGAGTGTTCCCTTAAGTGGTGTCTCCGGGACTTAAACAAAGGGCCCTACCCTTTCACTAGCCCGATAGGGGTTTCTGTTTAATTGTTGGACCATAAACAAGTTGTTCATTAGAGGAACACTAATACTTAAGGATGTAGAGGTAACCCAGGGGTACAACGATAATTTGACCCAGCTTGTGTTACGAACATTCATGAAGGACTAACTTGTTGTTATTGGTCTATATCCGTGGACACAGAAACATATCTATAGTAAGAAGAGTGCACCTGTGAGTTTTTAGTGAAGTATACCCACAGTTAACGAATATTGATTAATTTAGTTAATGAGTTTAGCCAATTAATCTCATATCGTTGGAGTTTCTGATCTGCAGGTCCATTAGGTCCCCTTCCTAACTTGTAAAGGGCATTGAGATAATGTGTCATTAAATTGAATTTGAAATGTTCAAATTCAGAATTGGGATTTTTTTTAATATATGTTGATTCATTTTAATATAAAGTTTAATTTTAGACTTTATTATTAATTTTGGATATGATTCAAAATTAATAAATGAGAGAACAAAATATTTGAAAGGAGTTCAAATATTAATTTAATATGAATAAGATTCATATTGAAAACTATAGGTTAAAAATAATGTGCATTGGATGCACATTAAAACTATATGTTAATGAGAGAAGTGTTTTTTTTAATATGATTCAAATGGAAAATTAAATTAAACATGTGATGTTTAATTGGATGATTAATTAATTAACTTAATCTTGAATTTAATTAAACTGGTTAAATCAAAACTATAGGTTAAAATTAATGCACATTAGATGCGCATTAAAACTATAGGTTATGTGAGAGGGAATTATTTAAATATGATTTAAATGGTTATTGGTTTTTATTTATTTAGTTAAATTAAGTAAATAGTTTTATTTAATTTTAATTAAATAAAAATGTAACTCCCCACGTAAGTGAGTTACTAGAGACGTGGGATGTCTCCTCGGTTCTCTCTCATTCTCTCTATATAAAAGAGAGAGAGAGAAAGAAAGAAAGAAAGAAAGAAATAAAAAGAAGAGCATTTTGTTTTATCTCTCTGTTTTTTTGTAGAAGCAAAAACTCTTTGTGTTTTTCCCAAAATCCTCCCAACTTCTAAAGATAATCCCACAATTCTCAAATCCTCACTTTTCTTGCAAGAATAGGGAGGACTCCAAATGGTGGTGTCCATTCCCAATTCGTACAAAAAATTCCACAACATTCCCAACCACATATTATGACTATGAAATATGGAATACGGACATCAAGACTGCCTTAAGAGACCATCTATATGAATCAACTAGAAGGATTCATTGAATAAGATCAAGAACAAAATGTATGCAAGCTTAATCGGTCCATTTATGGACTGAAACAAGCATCTCAATCTTGGAATATAAGAATTGATACTACGATCGAATCTTATGGCTTTGATCAAAATATTGATGAGCCTTGTGTTTACAAGAAAATCATCAATAGCTCAGTAGCTTTCCTTGTGCTGTATGTGGATGATATCCTACTCATTGGGAATGATGTAGATTTTCTGACTGATGTAAAGAAATGGTTTGACACCCAATTCCAAATGAAAGATTTGGGAGAGATGCCGTTTTTTCTAGGGATCCATATCATCAGGGATCGTAAAAACAAAAGGTTGGTCTTGTCTCAAGCATTGTATATTGAGCAAAATACTTGTATGATATTCAATGCACAATTCCAAGAAGGGTTTATTACCTTTCAGACATGGAATTGTATTGTCTAAGAAGCAGTGTCCTAAGACTCCTCAAGAGGTTAAGGCAATGAGACAAACTCCCTATGCATCGACTGTTGGTAACCTTATGTATGCAATGTTATGTACTAGACCTAAAATTTGCTATGCAGTAGGGATAGTCATTCGATATCAATCCAATCTAGGATTAGATCACTAGACAACAGTCAAAATAATCCTCAAGTACTTTCGGAGAATGAGGGACTATATGCTTGTGTATGGAGATAAGGATTTGATCCTTACAAGATACACGGACTCTGACTTTCAGACTGATCGAGATTCTCGAAAATCCACATCAAGGTCAGTGTTAACTCTGAATGGAGGAGCTATAGTTTCGAGGAGCATCAAACAAGGATGCATCACAGACTCCACTATGGAAGTCGAATACGTAGTTGCTTTTAAAGTCGTTAAAGAGGCTATTTGGCTTAAGAATTTCCTTACTGATTTGGAAGTTGTTCTAAATAATATATCTTTGCCAATCACTCTTTATTATGATAACAGTGGTGTTGTGGCAAATTCTAAGGAACCTTGGAGTCATCAAAGAGGCAAACATATTGAGTGAAAATATCACTTGATTCGAGATATTGTGCGTCGAGGTGACATGATTGTCATGAATATTGCTTTGGAGCACAACGTTGTTGATCCATTTATAAAGGCCCTCACGGTTAAAGTGTTCGAGGGTTATCTAGAAAGTCTAGGTCTTGGGATATGCGGCATATTGTCTAGGGCAAGTGGGAGATATTACTAGGGTATAGTGTATGCCTAGTTTATTGTATTTTGTACTTTATTTATATTGTACATTTGGCTCTCTAAGCTTTAGGACAAGTGGGAGATTAATGGGATTGGTGTCCTAAATCTCTCTTGTATTCTTGTGGTTTGTAAACTTTGTATAAACAAATTATTGTTAATAAAATAATTATTATTTTATGAGCATACACTCAATCCAATAAACTAAGATCCCAGGTTATTTTATGTAATTTAAACATGTATGTAGAGACATACAGGTGGATCATGTATAATGATAACCTAAACGATCTGTAGTAGATAGATAAGGTTGGGTACCTTATCTTGGTGACACTTTGGATACGACCCGCTTTGTAGATGTTACAAGTGTTGTAAAGTGCTATAAATGTCCTGATCCTGATCATTCATGTGGAGACATGTGAGCAGAGGTATCTTATACAAATAGTCTGTATAAGACCGAACCATAAAATAATTAGTCCATTATATAACACCGTTAATAAAAGAGACTTACATTTCATCAAGATGACCATAGGTGACATGACCTGAATCCTGAGTGAGTTGCGAACTCCTGCACATCAGAGTGCTGTTGTAAAAACCGTTCAATTCAGATCTGTAATTTGAAATATCAGAGAACCTGGCTCTGATACCAATTGAAGGAAATCGACACTCGAGATTTTCGTGAGCAGCGGAAGAAAGACTATTCCAAATTACAATCATGAATCAACAATACATTTACAGTCGACTTCAATACAAGCGGTTATGCAAAGAAATTACAGCATGAACTATAAATGTACAAAGAGATAAACTCTATACGAACATCGGCAGAAGCGTCTCCACGCTCCGATGCACACTCTGATCGAACAATAGCGACCACGAACACTCGATCTACACGATCGCACACCGCACGAACACAGCATGAACACTTCGCGCTCGTCCCCAACGATCTCCTCAGTCACGAACTCCTCCGCAACAGCGAACGGCCTACGGAAAACCTCAACGGTGTTGAGTTGAGTCTGACACCACCAACAAGGCAACCTTGGTATTCTCGGTGTGAGAATCCAGAGGGTGGGCTCTGTTCGGACTTGGTGTGAGGCAAACGAACGAAGGAAAGAACAGATCGTGTACACGACTGGGCAAGTGGGAGAAGCCGAAGACCTATCGTATAGGTCGATGCCCAATCGTTTAGATAAAGCTATGTGATCGTCTAGCTAAAGCTATGCGATCATTTAGCTCGATCGATTCTACACGATCGTTTAGCTTAGGCCAACGATCATCTAGCAAAGCTATGTGATTGTTTAGTAGACACTGCATGATTGTTTAGCTAGCATCTACACGATCGTTTAGCTCACCCAGCCGTCGTTTAGTAAATTTGTATTTATTTGATGACTTCTGTGAGTTTCTTTTCGCCGAAGAGAAAATTCAAAAAAAAATTTTCAAACTTTTGTAAAAACCTTTTTTTCAAAATAGGAAACCGATTTCCTTTTAAAACCTCACGGTTACCATGATCAATAACCAGACCACCCACTACATTTGGTTATTTAAAAGAAAAAGTATTAATTATCTAATAATTAATATTATTATAAATATAAATGATAACCAACTTATCATACTATATTTATAACCTATAGTTTTAATATTTCATCTCATGAAACATATAAACCATAGTTCTTTTTCTATTCCATGGTACTTGATGTAAATGATTATTACATCATCCTCCACTAGATGATAGTCTTATACATCAAACCGATTATGATATCAATTATTAATGCAAATACCTCTTGTCAGATTGAACATTTCAACATTCAACACCGAGCATTGATCCTTCAATCATGAACCAAGCTACAAGGGGACCTCATGGACCTGTAGATCCGTAGCTCCAACGATACGTGAAATAACTGACTAACTCTTTAGTGACAGAATCCACCATCCGTTAACTGCCAAGCACTGCCACTAAAGACCGAAAAGCTGAACTCTCTTACTACAGGATATATTATGTGTCCATCTTAACCAATCAGCAGTCGAAAACCCTTCACAGACGCTCGTAAGTACGCTGGGCCAATAATCGTTATGCCCTATAAAATTAACATCTATCTCTTAAATACCACTAATCCCTCTAATGAACATAAATATAGTCCTACTAGGATTTGAGTCTTCTCTCTAAAGAGAAGTTATGGGCACTAAGTGTTCAGAGCCTCGGAATCACCCTTAAGGGAGCAATCTCTCTACTTTATCTCTACTTCGGGAAAGGAATGAATTCCATATTGTGGATTGAAGTTCCTTAGCTCCCAAATCAGACAAGTCCCCAAAAGGTAGTCATGTTGAGTTGGCAATTCTGGCCACTTCTCCCAAATATGCAAAGAACCTCGCCTCAAAAAGCAGGAGTTCAAAACACTCAGAGATTGAGATCGTGTCACCTATGGTCGTTTAGGTGAGATGCAAGTCTCTAGTATCCAACGGCGAATATACAGATCTAGTCATCTCATGTGCAAGGTCTTTATACAAACTTTTTGTAAAGACACCCCGCTTCCACGTTTTCATACGAATGGTCAGGATCGACCATTCTGTAGTAGTTTACAACACTTGCAAACCTCTACAAAGCGGGTCGTATCCGTAGTGTCACCAGGATCAGGTATCCCACCTTAATCCTTATACTACAGACCGATTTAGGTTATCACTTAAGGCATGATCCACTTGTATATCACATATACATGCTTAAGTTCACATAAGATAACCAAGGAGCTTTGTTTATTGGATAAGAGTAAATGTTAGAATTAAATAACACTTATTTTATTTATTTAACAGTGTGCATCTTTACAAAACAATGAGACTCGGGAGAATTAGGACACCAATCCCAATAGGTAGTCCTTTGATTTTCATGGGTGAGAGGTCAGATCACCGACTCAATATGCCTACCATTTTGGGGATTCGTCTGATTGGAACGCTATGAACACAGCTACACAAGACGGAATCCGCTTCTTCCCTGATGTTGGGGTAAGTAGATAAATTGCTCCCTTAAGGGTTGATTCTAAGGCTTGAACAATGTAGACACACCCTTTCTTGGCCCGAGAGAAATTTGGTCATAATTGGACTATGACTTATTGTTCATTAGAGGGATCTATGGTACTTAAAGAGTTAAATGTAACTACAAGAGCAAAACGATAATTTTGGCCCAGCTGTACTTACAAGCAATTTGTGAAGGGTCATTGCACTGTTAATTGGTTATATTTAATGGACATAGAAATACATCTGTAGTGCGAAGAGTGCAGTTGTCGGTTTTTAGTGAAGTGACCAGCAATTAATGAATGTTGGGTAATTTAATTAAATAGTTTAATTAATTATCCAAGCACCATTGAAGGTTCAATCTACAAGTCCATAAGGTCCCCTCTATAGCTCAATAGGGTTTATTGAGAATTAATTTTTTGGATTAATTTGAGTTCTTCAAATTAATTGAGGGAATTAATTATATGTGATATAATTAATATAATGTATTTGATACATTATAATATAAAGTTTATTTTGAAAGGAATTAAATATTTGAATATGATTCAAATACTAATTATATGGATGAGATTCATATAATTAAATTTAGTATAAATGTGAGTTATACTAAATACCATAAATGATCGAGAGAAATAAAAACTATAGATTATATTGTATTTGATACAATATGAAAACTATAGTTTATATGTTATATTTGATATAACATATAGTTTAATGATATACATTATGTGATAATATGGTTATCATATAATTAAAATTATTTTATTAAATTATTTTTCAATTAATTTTTTAAATTAATTGAGGAGGGAGTTGTAACTCTCCCCCTCCCCTTTTTTCTCTATTGGAAATCGTGTATGAGGGGTTGTTTAGTTTCCTATTGTTTATCATCTTCTTTACAGAAGATTCACATAGAAGTAGTCTCTGTATGTGATTTTTCTAGAACAACTCTCCTAAACAAATTTCCTTTCTTTTTCTCTAAATTCTCTCCCTCTTCCCAAAATTCAGAGCCCACAACTCCTGAATTCTTATTCCCAAGAGAATATAGAGGTTGACCTCTTAGTGGTGGCCTTTTGAGATTTCAGTTTTGGAGATCGAAATCCAGATCAAAGTGTTCGTGATCAGATCGAGGGAATACGTGAAGAATTATTGAGCTTCAAGGGTAAGATTCTTTTCTAACCCTAGTTTCATTTTCTCTTCTAAAAGCATGTTGTATTTTTTTTTTTTTTTTTTTGTATAATACATAATTTTTTGTTATGTAAATTGGGATTCTATGAAAAAAAAAAATGGGAACGATCCACACTTTCGTATAGAGCCTTCACCAGTTCCTTCATTACCAAGATTAAGTACAAGCCTACATAACTTTGCACGATTCTTTTTCCTGAGAATAACGAGGAAGAACCTGTGGTGGTGTCCTCTCTTGTACGTTGCATTCGTGGTTGTCAAGTTTGGGAAAATGAGAGATATTGGTTCGAGTTCGTGTTTGGAGAGGAAATGCAAAGATATAGATCTTCAAGGGTATGTATTGCTTAATCCCTTCCTCTCTAGCATAGTAGAAGCATGCTTAGGTTTTGTTATCCTATGTTTTCGTCGCCTCTAAATTATTATTGTTTTGTAAAACGAAAATTAGAGACCGATGCATTCTATTACTTCTGCTATAGGTATTCAAATTCCCTTTTAACTTAAATATATATGTGGTTGACATACAAGTGGATCATGTTTAAGTAATAACCTAAATGATATGTAGTATATGGATAAGGTTGGGTACCTTATCCGGTAAAATTAGACTAATATTGTCCTTTTCAAAAGTATTTATAAAAATATTGTTGTTTGAAAACTATTTATAAAAATATTGGTTTTTTTTATTTAGGTTGTCGAGTTTTGAAAACTTGAAAAAGGAGGTCGAGTCTTCAAAATTCGACAAACCTAAGTTGAGTTTTGAAGATTCGACCTCCATTTTTTTTTTTTTTTTTAATTTTTCATTATGTTATTATTTAGTATATTCCACCTTACATTTTATTTTATTTTTTTACCATCTTCTTAACTTAACTCTAAAAAGAACAAATAAAAGTAATAAATATCATAAAATATAAAGTGTAATTAAAATATCTCATTTTATAAAAATAATTACAAAAATCAACGTGTCCCACAAGGCGAACGTCGTCGATTTGAGCTAGTTGTCGTCGTCGAATTCAAACCTTGAGATTGCCCTGGTTCTTCTTGATGTTGCTCTTCTCTATATAGCTCTGGTTGTCATTGCATATAGCAATAACTTGGTTCAGATCATTTGTAACATACGGAGTCTACTGTTGTTCGATCTCTGTAAATTATAAAAACAATTAGATAATATTTAAAATAAATTTAAATTAAAAATAATTAGATAATATTCATTCATTTACCAGATGACCCACAGCTGCTCTCGGACGAGTGACATAGCGCCTTGTGATATTATTATACCAATTAATATAGTCTTGAGTGACATCCCTGTCAAACTGTTCAATAAAAACCCCCACTGCAATAAACCTTGCACGATAGTGCCATCACATTACCAAATGTGCAACCTTTTCTGACCAATCTCCATTCCTTAAGTCAATATCATGTAGTAGGGGTTCAGTATTACAAGGCGATGGGACATCCTACTGAAAACTGGATTGTCTCATCATCCTATCAAGAAGATGCCACTCACCAATATGAAAACATATGAGAGGACTTATCGTCCGCCATATGTTTTGACCATTCGTACAGAAATTGGGCAAAGTGTGCATAATAAGTTTGTAGAGCTCCCAAATAACCTGAAACACAAAATATTATATTGGAAACATTAAAGACAAATACAATAAAAATGTGTATAAAATAATCAATTTGGTTCAGTGTTAATATACCTAATCAGGTTAAAGCAGATCAAACATGTAACTATAGTGCCTGACTATATGTGTGGTTGTCTTAGTCATAGAAAATTTGTCTCTCCACCTAAATTTTTAAATTGATAATTTAGATTCTGAATTAACTAGATCAGTCATCTAAAAATTAAATTGAATTAAAATAACATACCGAGAACCGTAGGCTCGTCCAGCTAACTGAACGTCATTTACATGTTGTAGCTGTGGAGCCATTGTTGGAAATCGCTCCCAAGCCCATAGTTGCAATTGCAAAAGTATGAGAGGCCCAACTATCTCACAAACTTCATGTCTTGTTGCTTTGCACAGTTGTCTATACAACCATGCAAAACATGCTCCACCTCACGAATACCGTCCCGCGTCATAAAAGTTAGCTAACAGTGGTAGGAACATCAAGTGAATAAAATGACTTGATTTGTCGAAAAACAGATTTCCACCCATCATTTGTAGTATATATGTTCGCGCATATCTCATGACGGTTTCATCATCTACATCATTTGCAAGCTCACGGAATTGTGTCCCTAACCATATCAAACTTAACCTCAATCCTTTAATTTTGTTGGCAGGTGAGGTCACACCGAGGTACAGTTGACAAACTTGTGACCAGTCATCATACATAACTTCGATGAAAGGCTCACCGTCAACACGTAACCCCAACAACACTTCTATGTCTTGTAGAGTGATAGTTCACTCTCCAATAGACATATGAAATGTATGCGTCTCAGGCCTCCATCTCTCGACCAAGGCTGTGATCAGATGTCAATCTAATTGAATAAATCCCAATCTAGCAACCCCATAAAATTCAGATGTACGAAGTAGCAGTAGTATTCAAGGATGGAGTGGGATAGTACGCTGAACAACTACCTCTCGACGCCAGAAAGATATTTCATACAACAGATGATCGATGAATGGATTGATCGTACAAAATATCGGGATCAATAGGTCCTGAGTTTAAAGCCATAATCTGAAAGAAAAACAAATATTTATTTTTCAATTAAATAATGTACAATTTAATTAGAAGAATAATGTACAACTTTATAAATTGTAATTAAAAAAATTAAATATACAATAAAAGTATCATCTACACTTAATTAAATATACATGATAAAAAAAATATTTATTTCTCAATTAAATAATGTACAACTTAATTAGAAGAATAATGTACAACTTTATAAATTATAATAAAAGAATTAAATATACAATAAAAGTATCATCTACACTTAATTAAATATACATGAAAAAAAGTATTTATTTCTCAATTAAATAATGTACAACTTAATTAAAAGAATAATGTACGACTTTATAAATTATAATAAAAAAATTGAATATACAATAAAAGTATCATTTACACTTAATTAAATATACATGAAAAAAAAAAGTATTTATTTCTCAATCCCTAACAGTCTGGAGCCCATCTTAGTAACGAATGACACTTTCTTCGATTATGGCCTAACTGATTACAAAATCCACATCGTTGTCAAGTGATAGGTTCTGTCCAATCCATCTCATTATGATAACGTGAACTTTTTGGTCTACCAAGTTTTCTCAACAAAGATGGATCAGCATGTAAGACGGGCATATTAGGGTGTGTGATCCAATAATCTTCATGCAGTACAGATTGAAATTGAGGAAAGTAACATTCATCATACGTTGATAATTTATAGTAGTCCTCAATAAAATCTTCGTAGTTCATGTTAAAATGTGAGCAAACTGCCATAAAATGCAAGCATGGAATGCCGAACGCTTGCCATTTGTTACATGAACAATACCGCTCGAACCTGTTTACCCTCAATATTTGAACATTTCCTCTTTTAGCATTGAGACTATGACGTCCGTACTTCCTGTTTACTAGATCTTGCAGCCCATTTATTAATTTTTTCGTGTGCATACCTGAATTTTTACTCCACTTAGTATTATAAAATATGCATGAAACAAATTGTTGATAATATATATATAATATTACCAGGTGTATTTATCTTGATGCTCCAAAGCAGCCCTTATTTCTTCTCTTCTTTTCTTGAAATAATTTATGCACTTGAAGAATGTTATTTAAGCAAGAGCATTTATCAGCAACATTCAAGCTCCTTTGAGGACACCATTTATCCCTAACTGTCTGGAGCCCGTCTTAGTAATGAATGACACTTCCTTCGATTATGGCCTAACTGATTACAAAATTCACATCGTTGTCGAGTGATAGGTTCTATCCAATCCATCTCGTTATGATAACGTGAACTTTTTGGTCTACCAGGTTTTCTCAACATAGATGGATCAGTATGTAAGACGGGCATATTAGGGTGTGTGATTTAGTAATCTTCATGCAGTACAGGTTGAAATTGAGGAAAGTAACATTCATCATACGTTGATAATTTATAGTAGTCCTCAATAAAATCTTTGTAGTTCATGTTAAATTGTGAGTAAACTGCCATAAAATGCAAGCATGGAATGTCGAACGCTTGCCATTTGTTACATGAACAGTACTGTTCGGACCTGTTTAGCCTCAATATTTGAACATTTCCTTCTTTAGCATTGAGACTATGACATCCGGTCTTCACATGAAATATACCATTCATATCGATCGTATGACTGTACTTCATGTTTACTAGATCTTGTAGCCCATTTATTAATTTTTTTGTGTGCGTACCTGAATTTTTACTCCACTTAGTATTATAAAATATGCATGAAACAAATTGTTAATAACATATATATATATATATATTATATATATATATATATATATATATATATTATATATAATATTACTGGGTGTATTTATCTTGATGCTCCAAAAGCAACCCTTATTTCTTCTCTTCTTTTCTCGAAATTAATTTACGCACTTGAAGAATTATTTGAGCAAGAGTATTTATCGGCAACATTTAAGTTCCTTTGAGGACGCCATTTATGCACTCTGATAGATTTGTCGTCATCCACCCATATCTGAACCCTCCATCATGTGCTTGAGTCCATTGCTCTATACCAATGTTGTCAAAAAAACTCAGATAGCTCCAATTTATTCCTTTGATGTCTTCAATTTCTTTATTAAACTTTCGAATTTGAAACTGACACCCGGCACGATAAACATAATTTTTTAATGTATTAAATTTGTATTTTTTATTAAAGTTGCTGACGATATGTCGTAAGCAAAAACGATAGTGACATTTTGGTCCCATCCAACCATCTGCTGGATTGTTCACTACAGCGATGATGCCAGCATGTTGATCTAAAATTAAACACACTTCTTCGTGTGTTACAATTTCTCTCAAGTGTTTCAGGAACTATTCCCATGAGTCTGCAGACTCTTCATTTGCAACGGCGAATGCAAGTGGAAGAAGATGCCCGTTTGAATCAACTGATGTAGTAATTAGTAATTTTCCTCGATATTGACCATACAAGTGGGTACCATCTATTTGAATTATCGGCCGAAATTTATTAAAAGCTTCTATACAAGGACCAAATGCCCAAAATACAGAAGTTAGGATAAAATAGCAGTAAGCGTTTCTTTCACTCTCCACTCTACACGTGTTCCGAGATTGGTCTGCTTAACCATATACAACCACCTGAGTAAAAATTTGTAAGAATCATCCCAATCACCAAACAAAACACTTTTGCTTTGCCCTCCCACACCCTATGGTAAGGAACATGATATCCAAACGTTAATTTTATGTCACTGCAGTTGTGCCACTTTGATAGATGGTTTTTTCTCTTCTGGCATCACAGAACTTTAGTGCAATCATTGATGAATCCAATTGCACATGACTTTGACTTAGTTCTGAATAAAAACATATATGTTGCTCATCATACTTAGTGATCTCGAACAAGTCATGCGGTTTTTTCTTTATTGCACGAAGTCTCCATTTGCAACCTTCTTCCCACTTCTTACACCGAATTGCCCAAATCATCAGTGTCGATTCTACAACCTCATATGGTGCGTGACATTTAATAGCAAAACATTTGACCGCATGTTGTAGCATTTCTTTGCCTTGACAAATCATCCCTTTATACAACTGAGTATTGTCAACGTTCAAGGGGCTACAATTGGGTCATGTTCTCAAATGCTATCTAGTACATTCATATCCAAATCGTTGAATGTATCTAAAGGTAACTCATATTCACGACCATCAAAATTCAACTCTTCAAATTCATCGTCCGTTTTTGTTCTCAAATCTCTATATTGATTGTTAGCCGCCATATCTTCATTATCACATGGCGATGCAACTGACTCCGGATCAGGATCAATACGTTGAGTTGGATCTTCAAACTGACTAAAGGGTGCATTCAAGTTTATATCCAACCTTATTCTATTTACATTTACATACAAATGCACTAAATTCGGGAGTGGCATCACGATTGAGAACATCAAGTTCATAGCTTATTTATTCGGAATAGGGAATGGCATAAACTTTACTGATCCTGATGGTTCTAGATTAGGATGTCTATATATATTATTTCTAACTGATTTGTTCTCATATCTACACTAAGTGACATCCCAACCATTTCAATAAATTGTTCAAATACAATTCTACTATTCACATTTATGCTAAAACCCCCACTTGGTGGTTGGTCATAATCAACTCCATCAATACCATCAATCATATTACCATTTGTAAACAACATAAATCCCAAATATTTGTCCGCCGGTTTCTAAAGAAAAAAAAGACAAATAATACATTACTAATTGTTCTACTAATTATCAAACTTAAACAAAAACAAATCACAATAAAAATCAAAATAAGAAATATATATAAGAAATATATTTTAAAAATCACAACAAGGTAAACTTTTAAAAAGTATTTTTAAACACAACAATAAATTAAACTTTTTAAAACTATTTAAAATTATTTTTTCAAAGTTAATACTAAAAAAATCAAATATCATAAGAAATACATACAAAAAATCATAATAGTTTTGTATTAAACTAAAAATATTAAACTTTTTTAAACTATCTTTTCAAATTTAATACTAAAAAAATAAAATATCATGAGAAATATATTTTAAAAAATCACAATAGTTTTGTATTATACTAAAAATATTAAGGTTTATGAATATCAACTTTTTAAACATAATAATAAATTAAACTTTTTAAAACTATTTAAAACTATATTTTCAAAGTTAATACTTAAAAAATCAAATATCATTATAAATATATTTTAAAAAATCACAATAATTTTGTATTAAACTAAAAATATTAAAGAATAAACATCAACTTTTTAAACATAACAATAAACTATACTTAAATACAAACAAAAACAAACAAAATATAAATAAGATTAACATGTTGGTATAACATAATATAAATAAGATTAACACGAATAACAACTACTAAGATTAACACTAATAGAGAAAGAACTACTAACATCAATATGTAAATATTATTGAATTTAACAACTACTAAAAAATTAACATGATAGATCTACTAAATATAAAAAAACTAGTAATAAATAAACAGTAAACTCACAAATTTAATAGCGGTTTTACTTTTTTCCCCCAAAGTGAAAATGGTCTCTCTTCTCTTTTTTATTTGTTATCCAACAACAAAAACTATGAAAAAAAAAAAACAAAATATTATGAGAATATGGATCTACAACAAAAATTATGAAAAAAAAATTATTATGAGAATATAAAAATTTTGTTAATGTTACCTCTTTTCTGTTCTTTGTTTCCCAAACAGCAACAAAGACTATAAAAAGAATATAATAGTATGAGAATAGGAACAAAATTTACAATTATTTAAAAAAAATGAAATTTTGTATAGTAACTGTACAAACCTCACAATTTAATAGACGAATGTGGGAGAAGAAGAAGATTTAGAACAAAAAATGGAGTGATTTTTTATACGTTTTCAAAGGAGAAGAGATTCGGCGGAGAGCAAAATTTTTTGAAGGAGAAGAAGATAGGCAGAGAGCAATGAAGAAGGCAGAGAATAATGAAGAAGGTAGAAGCAAATTGTAGGTCTTTCGAAGAAGAAAGAAGGCAGAGCAGAGGTTTTATGATTTGAGAAATGAGAAGTGAGAACGTGGGAGGGGATTAAAAACTTTAGGTCGAGTTTTGAAAACTCGACCCACGGGAATTAAATTGGTCAACAGAGAGCGTTAGGAATTAAAGAGGGTTCAGCGGCCAATGGGACAAATCCCTACGCATGCAGAACAGTAACAGCTTTAATTAGATCGAGGGTTGAACCCTCGACATGCGTAGGTCGAGTGTTGAAGCCTCAACATGTTTGGAAGTAGATCTTGACTTCTTCTTTAATTTTTTTAAGATCGATGGTTCAACCCTCGACTTCATCTTTAATTTTTTTCAGGTCGAGGGTTCAACCCTCGACTTCTTCTTTAATTTTTTTTTTAGGTCGAAGGTTCAACACTCGACATAATATTTTATACCTTTTTCCAACCTCGAAATCTCCAAAACAACCATAAATCTCTAAATACTTTCAAAATAACCATGTTTCTCTAAATACTTTTCCTAACCGCAATATTTAAAAATTTAAAAAAAAAAAAAAATCCACCTTATCCTGGTGACACTATAGATACGACCCACTTTGTATTATTACAATAGTTGTAAAATGTTGCAAATGATCTGATACAGATCGTTCATATGGAGACATGTGAGTGGGATATCCTATACAAAGAGTTTGTATAAGACCGGACCGCGAAATGTTTAGTCTTTCTTTATAACGATGTTACTTAAAGAGATCAATATTTCACTAGGATGACCATAGGTGACTTGACCTTAATCCTGAGTGACTTGTAAACTTTTTCCTATGAGAGAAATTCTTTGATCTGTGTAGGTGAGAGTGGCCAGGTTTGTCGACTCAATAAGCCTACCATTTATCAGAGTATGGAGTTGGTAACACAGCTGCACAAAATGGAATTCACTCTTTCTTATCTTAAGGGTACATAGAGAAATTGATTCCTTAAGAACTGATTTCGGGTCTTGAACAATGAGGCACTTTACCCTCTCATTGACCAGCGAGTGTTCTAGTTTATAGTTAAACTATAACTAATTGTTCATTAGAGGAATCAGTGGTACCTAAGGAGTTGGATGTAACTATAGGAGTAAAACGGTAATTTGACCAAGTTGTAGTTTCGAGCAATTCGTGAAGGGTCAACTTACTGTTGATTGGTTATATTCGTGAACACAAAAATGAGCAACCAACAGTTAATGAATGTCGATTAATTTAATTAAAGAGTTTAATTAATTAATTTCGTATTATTGGTGCTTCCAATCTGTAAATCCATAAGGTCCCCTTGCTAACTCACTGAGGATAAAACAAGGGATAATTGGTTTTGTAATAACTTGAGTTGTTCAAATTATTTAAGGGATTTAAAGGTATTAATTATATTAATGCAATTAATATAAAGTATAGTGTATATTGATACATTATAATATATAGTTAATTATATATATGATCTATAATTAAAACTATATAATATGTGAGAGATAAATATTTGAAGAAGATTCAAATATTATTCATATTATTCAAACTAATATTTGAATAAGATTTAAATATTAAATATGTGAATAAAATTCATATAAATATTATAGGTTAAAATTAATGTGAATATGATTCATATTATAATTATAGGTTATGAAAGAGAGATTGCATTTTAATGTGATTAAAATGCATATTATATGGTTGATCAATTAAATTAGTTAAGTAATCATTCATATTATAAAGTATATTATAGTATACTATGATATAATATAATATTATTTTGTAACTCCCCGTTATAGAGGAGTTATTTTTGTGCATATGGGAGGCAGTTATTGTAACTTCCCTCCTTTCTCTATCTGATTTGTGTTTTCTGAAATCATAGAAGATAAGAACACATGAATGTGAAATTATCCTGAGATCTCTCTCAAGGAAAATTCTCTCATATTCTCTGTAATATTCTTCCTTCTCCCAAAAATTTTAAGGAGCCCACACATCCTTATCCCTTGTCAGGAATAGCAAAGTCACCGCGTGGTAATGTCCAGTATTTTTGTGTTCGTATTCATAATGATTTGAGATCATGATCTTGGAGAGATGTTTCGAGAAGATGTAATCTTTAAAGGTAAGCTCTTCTTTTCTCTATAACTCTCTGTAAAATGCATGCTTATAGGTTTAATTTAATGTTTATCCTGTCAATTTCTATTTTTGTTCTTCTCTGCACTTTGATGTTTTTCGAAATGATTTTCAATTTCACGGCTTTCACACACTTCTATGAGAAATTCTATGAGGGAGTTGAGAGACGTGACCTTCAGATGAGGGAGTTCACTCAGCGCCAAGTGTAGAGGCAGGACGAACAGTTCAATGCGCTAATGAGTTATATGCATGAAGTTTTTGTTCAACTCATTTTAGCTTCTATCATTCCTCATTCTTTCCAGCAATCCTTGCATTTTTCAGATGAAGAAAATCCTCCCCCTACACGCAACAATGAAAAAAAATCCTAAGGGAGGATAAATTTGAGGGTATTCACTTGTTTCTTTTCATCTATGTTTTGTAAATTCTTTTGACCGTATTGTATTTATTTGCTTACAATGAATGATAACTCAAAGGTCAATACATTTTCTTCTTTCATTGTGTTTATATATTGCATTTATTTAATGTCTTTTTTGCTTTCCTTCTTATCTTTATGCATTTACGTTATAACCTCAATGGTATACTTCTGCTTACTAACTTTAAGATTCATTAAGATAGGTGTTAGTTCAAAGTGGGGAGTTTTCTTTAGGAAACATTTTCGAAATTTAGAATGTGTACAAGCTTTATCTCAAACATGTTTTGCAAAATTTTTCTCGAAGACGATCTCATAATTCAATTTCAACAATGAGGACCTTGTTGCCTTCAAAATTTGTGGGTGGAAGAGATTTGAGCTAATAGATTCAAACTCGTAAAAATCTCTTTAATTACTTATGAAAAGTATATATATATATATATAAGAATAACAACTCTGCTATCAGCACGAGGAAAAACCTACCTGTTAAGAGTTTAGTTGTGATTAGCACTTGCTCGTAGTTAGATGTTCGCATGACACCCATGAGGGCAAGCCAAAACGAAGATGGGTAATCATGATCAACATAAAATCAACCAAATAAATGATGCAACTCCAATGTCTAGGCCAGAAGAAAAATTTTGCTAAGACAAAAGTTAAGTTGAGAAAGACACTTGCTCGTAGTTAGATGTCGACATGACACCCGTGGGGGCAAGCCAAAACGAAGATGAGTAACTCAGATCAATGCATACCCATTAAAATGTACTTAGTATAATTTTTTTAAAAAAAAAAAAGTAACAAAGAGAGATTTTATGTTTTTTAACCATGGACGCATTACTGAAATGAGAAATAACAATGCCTGGAAATGAGCAAGGAAATTTTGAGACTGAGCTTGTCGTATTTGAAATTTAGGAAATATTTCTGTAGGAAGTGAGGGAAACTTTGAGGTTAGCTGTTGGTCTTTGAATCTCAAGCTAGGAAGCATGATTGAGAGGTTAAGTTGATGCATAAATTTGAGTTGAGATGTACGTTAGGGCTTTAAGTAATGCTTGAGGACAAGTATTATTCTAAATTTGGGGGTGTGATAATTTGTAGAAATACACGTTATTGTAGCTCTTTATTTAGAATAATTAGAAAATTTTAGTAAAAAATGCATCAACTTGAAGATGAAATCATACAAAAAGGCAAAGCTCTACATTAAACCATGAACTCCTAAAATTATCGATCTAACATCTTTGAACGCAGTATTTTGGTGAAAAGAAGCTGAAATTTTGCAAAGTTAAAGTTATAGCCATTTAGACACATAAAGAAGCTCAGATCAACCTCAACTTGAAAGCACAAAGAACCATGCATCGGAAGAATCATAAAGAAAGGAAAACAACACATGCATGGCGGTGGCAATCAGATTAAGATGCAAGTTGGTAGCTGATTTGAGATAGTCGCGGCAAAGCCAATGAATCTTTGACATGATGCAGTCGATGCAGTAGGGCATGAAATTAAATGCAAATGTGTCAGACAAACATTAGAAAGAAGTAAATAACATTCCTTTTGATGCCTATAAATAGCCCAACGATTTCAGTATAAAGTGTGGACTTTCTGTTAAGAAATTGACCAAAGTTCTACCAAAACTTCTATCCACCTTCTTCAACCTCTCGACCTAATCTTTAGAGAATTTTGATTGAGAACTCAACCTTTTTCTTTGATTAGGGTGACATTCATCCATATTCACCAACAACACAAGGAGCAGTCAACCATTAGAGTTAGAGGGAGCAAGAAATTGAGCACTACAACTTGACATCTTCTATCTTTACACTTTTACTTTGTTTCACTTAAATTTGTAGTTGAATATCGAGATTGAAAAACTCCATATTTTAATATAAATCATGATTTCTACTTCTTATCCATTCATACTTTAATCTTCTTTCATCATGAGTAACTAAATTCTTAAGATTGAGAAGAATGAACTAATATTTATGAGTTATGTATAAGTTGAAGTTCATCTTGTTTAATGCATGCTTAATCTATTGCTTAAATTTATCTAATCAATCGGTTTAGGTAGAAATAGTTAACTACTCAAGAGAGAAAGTAGTTTTGAAACTCATTAAACAAGAAAAGAAGTAGTTTTAAAAATAAAGTTAACATTTTCTCCAAATTAACTTAAGCATGCGTCCTAGAGATAGGGTTTATGTGACTTAAAACACTGAGATATGAAATTTTCATTTTATAAGTTAAGGGCATGAATGGATACTTATGCATTTCTTATGAGGATATTAGTGAACCTTCTCAACCTGCTTCATTAACTGAATTCCTACACTCGCAGATACAAGTTTATCAAATTCATGTGTCGATCTTATTAATTTCAACAATTAGTTAGTACAAAGTCCTTGCATTTGACATTGGTTCTCATTAAGAAACCTTTATTAAGTTTGCATTTGGGCTTAATATTGAGGCACTTGTTGTAAATAGAGCACTTTATTCTTCATTATTCAACATTCAACGCAACAAACTACAATTATGCTTAAGAAAGATGCAAATTATCTATAATATCTAAAAGGGGCTATGAGGAAAAAACATTTCCCCTCTTACCCCCTTTAGTTGATGGTCATAAGGTTATATAATGTAATTTTACATTAAAATTATTAATAAAAAAACAATTTCCCCCTCTTTTTATGTAATTCTTATTAATGAATGATTTTTTTTATAAAAAAAATCACATTTTATCTCTAAAATCTCAAAACATCTTAAATTTAAAAAAAAAAAAAAAAAAAATCCCTGTTTTTGGTTATAATAGTAATTTTTTTATAAAAAAAAACTCATTTTATCATTCTATATTTCATGCTATATATCACGTAATATAATTTGATTTAAAATTAATAAATCAAATTATGAAATCAAAATTTTTCTATAAATAGTTAAATTCAATCTCTCCATTTTCATCTGATATTTTTTTTTTCAAGAATTTGTTAACCCCTCTCCCCTAACTTTTTTGCTTTTTTTTTTTTTTTTTTTTAGAAATTGTAGAAATTTTATTGTAGCTTTCATGTATATATTTTCCCCCAACTTTTTTCTTCCATTTTTATTTTGTAGAAATTGTATAAATTTTGTTGCAGCATTCAAGTATATATATATAATAGTAACATCTTTTCTTTTCCTTTTTATTGAACAAAATTTTAATGGTTATTTACTATTTAGATCTTAAAAACAAAAAAGGTGTATATCATGTTTTCTTTTATAGATCTTGAAAATAAAAATAAAAATAAAAAATTTATATACTATCTAAACCTAAAAACTAAAAAGGTGGTTTGAAAAAAAAAAAAATACAATAAAACTCTAAATCGCGTTAAAAGAAAAAAGAATTAGAAAAACTTTAAATCAGGTTAAAAAGAAAAAAATTAAAAACGCCACAAAAATCATGTTAAGAAAATAAACATAAAGAATAAAAATATCTATATACTATCTAAATTTAACATCTAAAATGGTATATGAAAAAAAAACACACACACACAATAAAACTCTAAATAACGTTAAAATGAAAGAAAAAAAAATCACATAAATCACGTTAGAAGATAAAGAATCATATATTTACTATTTAAATTTAATCTTCTAAAATAAAAAAGGGCTATGAAGTAATATATATATCTATATACTATGAAAAATCACATAATTTTTTTTTTTTTAATAAAAATCTTGATTTAGATTTTATCTATAATATTGTGTTATCTAAAAAAACCATGAATGAAAATCTTATTCTATATAAAAATAATCAAAATCGACGTTAAAGAAATTTTCAAAAAAAAATAAAAAAAAAATAAAAAAATGTATATACTATCCAGATCTAAAATGTAAAAGGAGGGATAAAAAAAAATTCAAAGAAGAATAAAACTCTTACTCATGTTAAAAGGAAAAATAAAATAAAATTTAAGAAATATTCTAAATCAGATTAAAAAGAACAAAAATAAAAATGTCTAAAAATCTTGTTAAGAAAAATAAACATAAAAAAAAAATCTATATACTATCTAAATTTAAAATATAAAAGGCGATATAAAAAATAAAAAATTACAATAAAACTCTAAATCACCTTAATAAGGAAAAAATCACATAAACTACGTTTAAAAAAATCAATTTACTATCTAAATCTAAAATCTAAAGAGAGCTATGAAAAAAAATATATCTATCTATATAATATAAAAAAATCACGTTAAATTTTATATATATATATAAACAATTGTAGATTTAGATAAAAACCTCCGTTTATCTAAAAATAATAATAATTGACGTAAAGGAATTTTTATAAAAAATAAAATAAAATAAAATAAAATAATTTATATAAATATAAAATCTAAAAGGTGATATGAAAAAAAAAAAAAAAAAAAAAAACCACAATAAAACCCTAAATCACTTTATGTAACAACCCAAATTTTTAGGTAATTATAAACTTAGATTACCTTAAATTACTTGGGTGTTATTTTGAGTTTTGAGGCTAAAATTGGATTTTGGGTTGAGATAATTCAATTGGTAGGAATTTATTTCAATTTAGAGAAGATTTTATGGATACAATTGAGGTGGATCAAGTGATTTGGAGGTTTTGTGTTTCCTTCGGGATTCAGTAGAGGTGGTGATCTCATTCGGGATTGCACCAGATGTTTGTGTTTCTTTCGGAATTTAGGTAGTGTTTCCTTTGGGATTCACCAAAGGTCGTGGGTACAGTTAAGCTACGGTAGGGTAGGTTTGACTATTCATTTATTTGTGGTTTCATGAAATCAGAGGAAATATGAACATGTGACTGTCCTGTTTGATGTATGTGATAAAAATGAGCATGATCTTATTTTATAAGGTATTTTACAAGGATGTATGAGCACGATCTAGATATTATTTGACCTGTATGAGTATAGATGACCTTTATATTATGATTTGTGTGTGGGACTCTATTCGATGATGCATGTTATTTATGACAACAATAGTTACCCTCTACCCGTAGTTAGATATTCACTAGAGGTTTGTGTGTCCTTCGAGATTCACCAAAGATGGTGATCTCCTTCGGGATTTCACCAGAGGTTTGTGTATCCTTCGGGATCACCAAAGGTGGTGATTTCCTATGGGATTTCACGAGAGGTTTGTGGGTACATCTCACCTATGGTAGGGCGGGTTCAATTATCCACTAGGTGTTCATTCTATAGAAAGAGATTTATGCATGTCCCATTAGGGAGTGGCATCTAGATGACATAGATGCTTAGCCTAACCCCAGTGGTGGGGTTACTGAATATTTTTGTTCTCATCATTTCTTATGTTATGTTTTTCAGGTAACTGCAAGGACGTACCATTGGGACCAGAGAGATGCTTCCGCTCATGTTCTCATGTTTTGATATTTTCGAGGCTTGATGTTTGAACTTAGAGTTATATTGTTTAAAATTTTATTTGTAAAGCTTCATGAAATTCATTTTTATTTCAGGGGGACCCCAACTAAAGATTCTCGGTTATTTAGATTTTTTTTTTTTCCAAAAACTATTTATTTAGTAATTGATCTTAGTTAAAATTTATGAGAGGGTCATTTTGAAATTTATACATGCATGTCTTTTTTAACGGCCTAGTTAAAATCATTAAAATCATATGAGTCATTTAAAATATATATATATATATATATATTAAATAATTGATTTTATCTAAGAATACTTCACGTTAAAAAATATTTTTTATTAAAAAATCTAGATTTAAATTTTATTTCTAATCTCATGGTTATCTAAAAAATTATGAATGAAAATCTTGTTTTATCTAAAAATAATAATAATTGATGTTAAAGAATTTTTTAAGAAAAGAATTTTGATATCGTTTTATCTAAAAGATCATTTCCAATTGTTTTATAATTTGTAAATAAACTTGTTAAAAAAACATGAGGTTCAATAAATTTGTTAAAGATTCAATCAATTTAGAGATCGGTAGGGTGATAAATAAAGAGAGCGATTGATTAGTTTATGTTTTTGTTGTTTTTTCGCTTTTTAATGGTTGTAAATGCACACTAATGAGTGGGTTTATAAAAAAAATATATTATTTTTACGTGCGTTTGTACTTTTTTCTCTTTTCAAATTTATTGTAAATATACAGCAATTTATCTATGTATAATTTTAAAATAAATATTGTAGAAACAAGTTTTTATTTCTATTAAAAGTGATGGAATTTTATTTTAAAGTTTTCTTATTATAAATGCAAGTATTATTTGTTTGTTTGTTCTTATACTACCAAAAGATTTGAACTAAGAGATAAAAAAAATCAATTCAAAATCTAAAAAAAATAGTTTAAAAAACATATACCAATTCAAATTTGTTTTGAGGAATATGTTTTTTTTTAATATAAAGAAAAAAAGTACTACGTAGAAAACTTTTAATCCAAATATATTTGTTAAAAAAAATATGAGGTTTAAGAAATTTGTTAAAAGTTCAAGCAATTTAGAGATCGATAGAGTGATAAATAAAGAGAGTCATCGATTATTTTATGCTTTTGTTGTTTTTTTCGCTTTTTAATTGTTGTAGATGCACACCAATGAGCGGGTTTATAAAAATTTATTATTTTTACATGCGTTTGTATTTTTTTTTTCTCTTTTTAAATTTATTGTAAATATACAGAAATTTATCTATGTATAATTTTGAAATAAATATAGTAGAAACAAGTTTTTATTTCTAATAAAAGTGATGAGCTTTTATTTTAAAGCTTTCTTATTATAAATGCAAGAATTATTTGTTTGTTTGTTCTTATACTACCAAAAGATTTGAACTAAGAGATGAAAAAATCAATTCAAAATCTTAAAAAAAAAAAAAAAAAATAGTTTAAAAAAAATCGTTTAGTAAACGCCTCCAGGTAAACGACTGTGTAGTACAAACTAGACAATAGCGTAAAAGCTAAACGATCACATAGACAACAATGAGGCCGCAAAGCCTGATCGACTAGACGATCGATATCCTTAGCACGCAAAAGGTAAACGATTTACCATGCAATTACTCCGCGATCGTATAGTCAGTAACTAAGCGATGATGCTTGCTGAGCTATACGATCGTCTAGTGTGTGCGCGCGTTAAATGACAGTTGAGCATCTGATACACAGCGATCGTCTACATGACACGGCCAACACTTGATCGTCTTCTTCCACGAAGAATAGCAACCCTTGCTCTGAACTTCATCAGGAACGACTCAAGACTCAAACTAACTTTGAATTTATAGACTCGATAGTAATTAATTGTGCCCAGAAACGTAGGGGCCTTTACAAATAACTTGAGAATTCAACAGACCGAGGTTACATCCCATAAAACTCCATTAATCCACACATCCACGAACGAATTAACAATTAAAATAGAGAGTAGACATGTTGCACCCCCCATGAATGTAAATGCAATTCTTTTGCAGCAATGAATTGGAATATCAAAAACTTTGCTCTGATACCAATTGAAGGAACTCTTATTCAAAAGTACCTACGAGCATAAACGGATCTTTCCAATTCATTGTGATAGAATTACCACATGTACATTCAAACATACTAAAATGCATTCATAATGCTAAAGAGATTGAGAGATCATACCAGTTGAAGACTTCTTCTTCACAGAAAATCTAAAACTCAATCTGTTGGGGTTGATGCCCTAAAGTCTCGTGTTCTGTAGTTTGTAAATAGTTTGTACGAATGCTTGTGTTGTATAATATATGATATTTACTTCACATCTTATTTTTTGCTCAGTTGCATGTTTTATTTGCTTTACCACAAACAAATAAACATAAAATCCCGGTTATCTGTATGTAACTTAAGCATATATCTGGTGACATACAAGTGGATCATGTCTTGAGTGATAACCAAAATGGTCTGTAGTATATGGATATAGGAGGGAAACTTTATCCTAGTAACGCTACGGATGCGACCCGCTTTGTGGAATGGTCACAAGTATTGTGACTTGTCATAGATGGTCTGATCCTAATAATTCGTGTAGGGAACATGCGAGCGGGGGCATCCTATACAAAGAGTTTGTATAAGACCTGACCAAGAAGTGTTAACGTTTCGTTATATAACACCGTTCATGATTGAGACTTCACTTCACTAGGATGACCATAGGTAATATGACTTCAATCCTGAGTGAGTTGGGAACTCCTGCCATTGAGGGCGGTCCTTTGATTTGTATGGGTGCGAGTGGCCAGGTCGCCGATTCAAACCTACCATTTTTGGGATTCGTCTGATTTAGGAGTTGGGAATCAGCTACACAAGATGGAATTCACATCCTTCCCGATAGCAGGGGAAAATAAGATAGATAGCTCCCTTGAGGGCTGATTCTAGAACTTGAACGATGTGGTGCCATACACCTTCTCTTGGCCCGAGAGGTGTTCACACATAGTTGGGCAAAATGGTAAATTGGTCCAGTTGTACTTACGAGAATCTGTGAAGTGTCATCGTACTCATGATTGTTTATATCCGATGGACACAAAAATACATCTGTGGTAAGAAGTGTTCAGCTGTTGGTCTTTAGTGAAATGCCTGACAGTTAACGGATGGTGGATCTCGTGGCTAAAGAGTTTAGTCAGCTATTCACGTACCATTAAAGCTTCGAGCCACAGTTCCATTAGGTCCCTGGGTAGCTTGGATAAAGTCGAGAATCAGTGTTTGGGTCAGTTTGAAATGTTTAAATTGACAAGAGGGAGTTCGATTATATATGATATAATTGAACTGGTTGATTATATATGATATAATTGACTAAATATATGAGATATATTTTTTTGGAGAAGATTTAGATATAAATATGATTTATATCAAGTAGAGAAGAAATTATTATAGTAGATATGCGCCAGACAGAGGAGTTGCGCTTATGCGTTGATCCTGGCGACTTACTTTCGTTTTGGCTTGCCCCCACATGTGTCATGCGAACATCCAACTACGGGTAAGTGCCTTTCACAACTTAACTCTTATCAGCATGGGTTTTTCCATTGCGCTGACAGTGAAGTTGTTATTCCCAAATTTTTTTTTAATAGCATCACTATGTAGTGAACGCATTTCTTCGAGACTGTTGTCACCCCTAAACTTAGAGGTTGGTAGCACTTTCGCCGCAAAGCTAAAGACAAACTCAACAGGAATGCGATAACAAATATTGAGCAGAGGTTTGCGCATAATAAAACTCAAACTGTCAAATTTTGAAGAAGCTATTAAAAGTGAGGAGAGCTTTTCGATACTAAGTTAGTTGATGTAATGAATTATACGTACCATCATAGATGCATCGCAAAGGAAAGCAATCAGACAAAGAGAATTTCAAAAGGATAATGCATAAAAGATAACAAGAAAAGGACCTTGAGTAGAATAACACTTGCGACCATGCTTTGAAATTCATGTGGTCAAAGCCATCCGTTAAATGATGGGGAGGATTCTTCCATTGTAACTGCGCACCGAGGAGAATTATTGTCGCACCTACAAGGAGCAAATGCACCACATCCAAGGAAGAAGCCGCATATCCAAAATAACAATTAAAATAAACTAAACTAAGAAAGCAAGGTAAAAATAGAGTAGAAGACGTCCCTGAAGAAATTGGAGTGATGTCACCGCAAGGAGTCTCCCATGCAGGAGATTTCTCTCAACTGCTTAGATCAAGGGGCTCGCCGTGACCATTGGAACTTTTGGCAATTGTTGGGCACATGTTGGCCACCATGTGCTTAGAACTACCTTCAGCTCATACGACTAATTGCCCTTCTATCATGGGGTCAATACTGGCTTTCGGTACATCGCCTACACTTCAATATTATTTGCAACTTGGTCACACAAGCTATAATACTCACAAGGTAAAAAGGTTACCTGCGAAAACACAAAACTCAACAAACTATTAGCTGCCAAGTCTCTGGCAACGGAGACAAAAAACTTGATGACGTAAATTTATTAACGCAATAATTATGCGATGCATGTCTTAGGTTATGTGTTGGTTCTCATGCGTCGGTGGTCATACGTTGGAATAGAAAATATGAGTTGATCTCATATGCAATGACCATGCGTTCCTGTCACAAGTTTTTTTGCGCTCTCGCCAAGTGTAACGAGATCGCAAGCTTCTCGGGTGATCCGAGGTCTGTCTCTTATACACATCTAGATGTGTATAAGAGACAGGAATCTATGTGATGACCATGCGTTCCCACAAGTTTTTTTGCGCTCTCGCCAAGTGTAACGAGATCGCAAGCTTCTCGGGTGATCCGAGGTCGAACTCAGGGACTTGTAGCTAAATGTTATGCGGTAATGTGTTTACGCCGGATAAATAAAAGAATGATGGGGGTTATAAGCTATAAACTACTCCTACTCCTAACTAACAGATTAAGCAGTGAGAATGTGATTGAGAGGTAGAGACACGACAACGGTTGACATGTAGTAAAATGCATGGAAAAATAGATAAAATGGTGAGGATATCTTCATCGTAACCCTAAGCTTGACCGCAAGGGTAACCCCAGCCAACGCAAACTTATGCGATCATGCTATACATACCTGACGAAGACGCACGCGATGTGTAATAACAAACGGAACTTATTCCTAAGTCTCCATTCTTGCTTATGCGATCTTAATCTAGCTCTCTCAAGCCTCGATTCTAACCTAGCTCTCTCAAGTCTTAGGTTCTTTCTTTAGACTCTATCTCGAGTAGCTTTAAAGGGGTGATGGACGCATACGTAAGACAAAGTAATCATATAAGCCTGGCTGACGTAAGATTATTCCTATCTCTAGTGAACACTTGCTTACATTGCTTAATGCGATCAATTACTTACCCTCCCGGGCAGTTAATTGTTGCCGATTCTACTCATAGACAAGCATTGCGTCCGCTTATAGACAAGTGTTGCTACAGCTTCACACTAAGCAAATAAGGTTTCCTCATAACACTCACGCAACGCACACCTCCCGGTGGTTTGCTACATACTTCATATCCCTAATCCGCATGATTAAGTATGCGATACTCTAGCAATCTTACTCAGTGATGCAATGAAAGTAAATGATGCTAAGTAAATGAAGATGAAGATGGAATCGAAGGAAAATACATAAATGCATTGATCACAAAATGTATTAATTCCTTAAACCAAAATGTAATACAATACAAGGAGAGAAGAGAAATGGAGGGCTAGCTGGAAGCAATGTCTTGCTTCCAGCAGATGTGTGTCAAGGCTACCGGTGGTGCCATGGATGGGTAATGGAGCAGACTCTCTCGAGCTCTAACTTCGGCGAAGACTCCGGCCGTCACTTGGAATGATTGAAGAGGATGAAGAACTCTCAAGCTCTCTTCTCACGCTTTGGTCTGGATCACAAGGATCCGCCCTAAGGCAGAGAACCTTAGGTGGAAAACCTTGGATGATCTGAAATTCTGCTCAACAGCTTCTATTTATAGAGCTTGATCGCCAACAGTATTAATGGACTTGCTCTGAATCTGACACTCGTGGCACGATGGTCCTTTTCTGAATCTCTGCTGCTAATGGCGTGGTAGGTGAAACGTCAACATCATCTTTTGATAATCCCAATGTATGCATTCATGCTTGCATTCCACCAACCTTGCGATCCGCCGTCTATTATGGTTATGATTGTGTAGCCGCAATCTCTCTCCGATGACCGCATTCCCTTGACGGCCGCAACTTTTATGCGATGGACGCATGCGGTTGATGGCCGTAATATCCATGCGTCGAGCGTATGCGATCGCGCATGCAATCGTTGATGCGTTATTTTATAAACGGAAATATGGATGATATGCGTTGGTGGATTGCGTTGTGCACTCAATTTTCCCTAGCGAAATTCAAGTGTAAATTCCCCTGAGTTTCCTGGTAAATCCAAGGTCGAACATAGGGACTTGTGAAAATAGTTACGTTGATAATATTTATGAAAACTTTGTGGTAACCAAGTAAATAAATAAGTTCTGGGTGTGTTGTTGCGTTGATGAAAAAGAAGTAAATAAAGGCGGCGGATTTGAGAAAGATAGTTGCGTTGATAGATGCAATGAGTATGCGATGAACGGGTTGAGAAGATTGTTAGCTAGCACAACCATGCACAACAAGTCATTTCCCAATGTAAATGCGATGCTCCTAAGTCTAGGACGCATGTGTTGAATGCAAAATGTCCATAAAGCTTATCCCTAAGTCTCTACTCTTGTCCTATGCGTTGATGCAAATGCATGAAAGCAAGGTGACCGCATACAATCAAACCTTATTGCTAAGATGCATGCGATGCGTTAATAACATATAGTGCTCATTCCTAAGCACCTATCTCTCGTTTATGCGTTCTAATCTGGTTCTTCCAAACCTAGATTCTGACTTGACCTTCCCAAGTCTAGATCCTGTCCTTAGACTACCCTTCCGAGTATCTCTAATAGACGAATGAAGCATACATAAACAAGATAATCTAAAAGATGAAGATTCCCTCGTTATGCTAGCTACTACTTCTCAACCCATTCAACTAATTTAGCTACTCATGCATAAATAACAGAGAGTGAACAGATATAGAGAAAGACATTCCATTCTTATAACTGAGTTGAGTACAAAATGATAATGGAAAGTAAAGGTAGAGAGCCTGATTGCAATTCCTTGCTGACCGAGGCTTTTTACACTGAATCTCTATTCTGATCTACAAATGTTCCTGCTTCCGCAGGCATCGGCCCTCTCTCTGTCTTGGAGCTTCCGGTGCTTTCCCAAACTTACCGGAACGATCTACCGGCACACATTCTTCCTCGCGTCCGCCTTGAAATGAAAGAAAACTATGGACAGAGGCGTGAACTTATAAAGTGATGAAGTAATCGACTGCTTAACCCCTTCTCTGAAGAACACACTTGGTATTTATAGAGATTCCATGGTGAAAGGCGGCTTCTCTCTCCCGGTTGTACAGATGGGACAGCTTTAATTCCTGACTGATGCACCGGATAATTGTCACCGATAAAGCTGAATGTACTTCGTGACTGTTATCAGCTGTCAACTTAATTTGGATCCGACTGCCGTCAGCTTTCTGTCCTATCGCTCTTGATTGTCCTTTCACCCAGATGCTTCCACCATGTTGCGCTGACCAAGTTTCGGTGATTCTTCTTGGGTGAATGTTTGCGAGCACGATCAACGCAAAGTCTTGTAGTGAAGTTGCGCTTGACCAATGTATTCCTATGATCGCACTCTCTGAATTGCGTTAACGCATATTCTGCACAAAAATGTAAAAATCAACTGCTCTAATGCGTTAGACGCATGCGACCACAATATTATAGAATTTATGCTTAATGGACGCAATTTAACATATTTCATCAACGCAATCCAACATTGTTTAAGAACCTAGTACTATGATAACGTGCATTTCTACCGTTATCAATTGTCTCCGCAATAACCTGGATCCTGCGTATGCGATCGATTTCTGCGGTTGCTACAAAAATAAACAATTGAATGCATAATAACACATAATAGTGGGTTAGCCGAGATTCTTAATGTCGATAGGCATAAACTCATTTTCTCATGAATTCATAACATATTCGCCGCATATTCTACTTAACAGCCCTCATAATTCTAAATAAAAGGCCTATAATGACGTGCATTTCTACCCTCATCAAAAGGCTCATCCCGATCCATTAATCCTGAATTTATTACGTGCAATGTATGGTTGTTTATATGTCATATGGTATGAACATATAGTAAATCCCACCTTAGGTTATGCATTGGTCATGCATCATCCTTTTATTGTAAATGTTATAATTTAGAGAAGCATGATTTAATTATGTAAAAGCATGCTCATGCATCATATAATATAAGAGTTATATTTATGCATGCATAAAAAGCATTGACATGCATCATCTTTATATTATAATTGTTATAGTATAAGGGTAAATGATAGCATGTTTACTTGGTTATTACGCATTATATAAAAGTTATGTATAGTAATGATCGGACATTGCATGAAGCATGACACATAGGTTACTTTATAAGTGTTATAAAAACCTCGTTGTGCGCAATCATTTTTTAGTCGTTTCTTTTTAAAAGTTAAAGATAAATTAGAACTAAAAGAAATAAGAATGACATACATGCTCACTTAGGTTTAATTCATGGTTTTAAAGTGTTTAAAACTTGGATCACATAGACCTAAGATCACGGTTCTAATATGATTAGCAACCCTAAGGCTTTAATCTTTTTCATCAATTTAATAGGATTAAATTGACTATTAAAAAGGTTGAAGTGTAGCAAATCTATCTATAAGGGACCTTTTGTCTAAGGCGGGCTCTGTCTAGGCTAGGATATTTAAGTTGACGAAAACGTAATACCCCTACCTGGGAATTTTCCTGGAAAGGTGAATTAGATAGATTTGATGCATGCATGCAAGTTAAGGACAGTCCATTAAAGTGTTTAAATGTGACTACTTGAACTTGTTCATATTTCATAGACAAACGTTGTTTATGAGCAGGAATTAAAAAGACGACTTAGACTAAAATCAGTAGTCGGATTGTCTAGGTTAATGAACCTCTAGGTAGAATATTCAGTGGGAGGTACTTGGGGCATAAGATGCTTCACTTACACCTTTCATGATTCTTCTAAATAGTCCATACCGTGAGATCTACCCTCGGCCTCGAGGCATCTTTGGCGTGTCCCCCTAATGAATGGTGTTTGGGTAGGTTAATATCAAGGTAGATGGAGAGAATGTTCATAGTAAGTGGGAGTGGGAAGTGCGACAGTATATCCCTCGGTCTCCCTCGTTAGGTGGAATAAAGTTACTGTGCATCGCCTCGAGGCACCCTGGGAGTGTCTCTCTAAAGGATGACAGTTTTACGCGTTTCTATATATGATCTACTGTAAGAGGATAAGTAACTTAGTCTCTTGTCCTAATTTGCTTCTTCCCTACGGTGGGCTCATTAGGGCGGGACTCTAGCACCGAAAGTGAGGGGTCACACTTACGCGGAATTGTTAAAGGTTAACAGTTCTGGATCGAAAAAATGGTGACTGATAGGTTCAGTTCCAAGAGTTGGTTTTGCCTAATGGTTGAGAATGTCTCATCCCAGCAAAGGGGCATCTGATCACCCCACCGGTGACGTTTATCTTGCCTCACTGGGGCATCATTGCAAAATAGAAGTCTTTAACTTAGGGTACTTGAAACTGTTCTGCAAAACTGATTGGTTAAAAGTGGTTTAGCAAAATATAATAAAGTTTTTTTCGTATTTTCAGCAACAACTCTGTTTCAAAATGGCAAAAGCCATGTTGCCTTTGTTAAGTGCAGAAAAATTAACTGGCGACCTAATTTCAAATAAAAGATTTGGGAGAGGCTCAGTTTGTTCTAGGAATACAGATCTTTCGGGATCGTAAGAACAAAGTGCTAGCACTGTCTCAGGCATCGTACATTGACAAGATGTTGCTCAAATACTCGATGTAGGACTCCAAGAGGGGCTTACTGCCATTCAGGCATGAAGTCACTTTGTCTAAGGATATGAGTCCTAAGACGCCTCAAGAGGTTGAGGAGATGAGACGGGTCCCATATGCGTCTGCTGTTGCATTTTGATGTAAGCGATGCTCTGTACTCGTCCAGACATCTGCTATGTTGTGGGTATAGTCGGTAGGTATCAGTCTAACCTAGACCAGGGTCACTGAACCGCAGTGAAGAACATTCTCAAGTATCTTCGGAGAAAAAGGGATTACATGCTCGTGTATGATTCTAGGGATTTGATCCTTACTGGATACATGGATTCTGACTTTCAGACTGATAAGGACTCTCGCAAGTCCACATCAGGGTCAGTCTTTACTCTTAACGGAGGATCTGTAGTGTGG
>NC_052357.1:71752065-71763389 GCF_009727055.1 Benincasa hispida | reverse complement strand
TAAAAGCACTAAGTAGGGTGCATCAGCGACTCCACTATGGAGGGGAGTACGTAGCGGCTTGTAAGTTACTAAGAGGTCGTCTGGCTCAAAAAGTTCTTGACAGAACTAGAAGTTGTTCCAAGATATGTCTAGCCCATTACCCTATATTGTGATAATAATGGGGCAGTGGCGAACTCTAAGAAGCCGAGGAGTCACAGGCATGGCAAACATTAGAGGCGAAAGTATATCTGATCCCGAGATTGTGTATCGAGGGGATGTGATCGTCACGAAGATCGCTTCGGAGCATAATGTTGCTGACCCGTTTACGAAGGCTTTCATGACTATAGTGTTTGAGGTACCTACGGAGCATGGGTCTACAGGATCACCCGCGGCTGGACTAAGGTAAGTAAAAGATTTTCTTGTACTGGCTTTTATGCCCTAGTTTATTGTTTTGTACTAGTTTTATTGTACACCCCACTTCGCTTTAAGACAAGTAGGAGATTGTTAGGTTGATGCCCTAAAGTCTCGTGTCCTGTAGTTTGTAAACAGTTGTAATGAATGCTTGTATTGTAAATATATGATATTTACTTCAACATATTTTTTTTTGCTCAGTTGCATGTTTTATTTGCTTTACCACACAAACCAATAAATATAAAATCTCTGGTTATCTGTATGTAACTTAAACCTGTATGTGGTGACATAACAAGTGGATCATGTCTTGAGTGATAACCAAAAATGGTCTGTAGTATATGGATATAAGAGGGAAACCTTATCTTTGGTAACACTACGGATGCGGCCCGCTTTGTGAACTGATCTGATCTTGATTATTCATGTAGGGAACATGCGAGCGGGGGCATCCTATACAAAGAGTTTGTATAAGACTTGACCACGAAGTGTTAAAATCTTGTTATATAACATCGTTCATGATAGAGACTTCACTTCACTAGGATGGCCATAGGTAACATGACTTCAATCTTGAGTGAGTTGGGAACTCTTGCCATTGAGGGCAGTCCTTTGATTTGTATGGGTGCAGTGGCCAGGTCACCGATTCAAACCTACCATTTTAGGAATTCGTCTGATTTGGGAGCTGGGAACTCAACTACATAAGATGGAATTCACTCCTTCCTCAAAGCAGGGGTAAGTAGATAGATAGCTCCCTTAAGGGCTGATTCCAGGGCTTGAACGATGTGACGCCACACACCTTCACTTGGCCTGAGAGATGTTCATACATAGTTGGATTATGTTGCATTGTTCATTAAAGGAACCAATGGTACTTAAGGAGTGAGATGTAACTACAAGGAAAAAATGGTAAATTGGCCCAGCTATACTTACGAGTATCTGTGAAAGGTCATTGTACTCATGATTGGTTATATCCGATGGACACAGAAATATATTTGTGGTAAGAAGAGTTCAGTTGTTGGTCTTTAATGGAATATCTGACAGTTAACAGATGGTGGATCTCGTGGCTAAAGAGTTTAGTCAGCTATTCACATACCGTTGGAGTTTCGAGCTACAGGTCCATTAGGTCCCCTGGGTAGCTTGGATAAAGTTGAGGATCAATGTTTGGGTCAGTTTGAAATGTTCAAATTGACAAGAGGGAGTTCGATTATATATAATATAATTGAACTGCTTGATTATATATGATATAATTGACTAAATGTATGAGATATATTTTTTTGGAGAAAATTTAGATATAAATATGATTTACATCAATAGAGAAGAAATTACTATAATAGATATGTGATATCAAATTATAGGGTAAGAATATAATATGATTATATTTATTAATTATTAAATTGGTTAATTATATGATAATTGACCTAACATTTCTCTCGGACGTGCGTTAGTGGAAGCAGTCGCATTCGTTTATGGTAACCGATGAATAAAATGAAATTTTGTTTCATTTTGCAAAATTTCGAAAAAAAATGGCATCGGTGTGAAAACGCCACGATCACATAGCTTGGGAACCTATACAATAGTCATTCATCGCCTAAACGATCGAACACCATGCTAGCGCCTAAACGATCGCACGCTAGTCCCTAAACAATCGCTTAGCTTTCTTAAACGATAGCACAATGTGCCGTGTTTTCTAAACGATCGTCTACCTTTTTACTAAACGATCGCTTAGTAAAACCTACACGATCGTGTAGCTTCTTCTAAACGATAAGCACTTAGCTATACGATAGCTCATTTTCTCTCCCACTTACTTATTGTCTACATGATTTGCTCTTTCTCCAACCTCTACCAAATTCACCAAATACCACTTTTTGGATTCTCACTTCAAGAATACCAAGGGCTCCATTTTGGTGGTGTTATCCCTGCTGCGTTCACTTGTTCGTGTAGACGATCGTGCTGCTACAACCAATGCATTTGTTGGGCGATAGAGTACGGGTGGAGGTTCTTCTGCTGCATGTGAGTTCTAAAGCTTGAAGAGAGTCTTCAACTAGTATGAGAACTCTTTCCTTGTATTTTTATTGTTCGAAGCATGCCTTTAATTAGTGTGTTTTTGCATAACTATATGTTAGAATGTATGTGTTGTATTTTGGTCACGATGAAATCGGAAAGATTCAAATGCACTCATGGATGTTCTTCGTTAAGAGATCCTTCACAATCGTCTACCTCGAACAGTCTCGACACGAACAAAAGGAAACGGAGATGACACCACCACTCAGAGCCCTCAGTATTCTTTGAGTGAGAATCTAAAGTGTGGGCTTTGTTAGGATTTGGTAGAGAGGAGAAGGAAGAGGGATCGTATACAACAATCAAGCAAGTGGGAGATGAGCCCGTCTATCGTATAGACAAGATGCTTGATCGTTTAGGTGAAGTATACGATTGTGTAGGAAAAAGGTAAGCGATCGTCTAAACGATCGTGTAGGAAAAGAGTAAGCAATCGTCTAAACGATCGTGTAGAAAAAAAACCTAAGTGATCGTCTATACGATCGTTTAGCAAATATCGGGAGTTAAACGATCGCTTAGGAATAGGTAAATGATCGTTTAGCAAATAGCGCACAAGGGTGTAATCGGTAAGCTATCGCTTAGCAATATCGTATAGGTAAGCGATCGTGCAGGCACTATCGTATAGGCACTGATTTTCTAAGCGATGACACACTTTTTAACACAATGTTCACACATCTCATGCTTGACACACCGTGAGCTATTTATGCATCTCAAAGTGATCTTTCAACTCACTCATTCGTTATTAAAACAGAAGAGACGTTGTCCCATTTCCCTTTTAACCGTTCAATGAATGTGATTTCATCATATTCATAACATATAAATTAATTTCATATATTAATTATAGTATTTTCCTCTACTAGATATAAATCATATTTATACCCAATTTCCTCCAAATTAATGTATCTCATACATAAAGTTAATTATATCATATATAATTAATTAGTTCAATTATATCATATATAATCGAACTCTTTCTTGTCAATTTGAACATTTCAAACTGACCCAAAAACTGACTCTCAACTTGTATCCAAGTTACCGAGGGGACCTTATGGACCTAAGGCTCGAAGCTTCAACAGTACGTGAATAACTAACTAAACTCTTTAGTCATGATATCCACCATCTGTTAACTGTCAGGCATTCCACTAAAGATCGACAGTTGAAATCTTCTTGCCATAGATATATTTCTATGTCCATTGGATATAACTAATCATCAGTACGATGACCCTTCACAGAGGCTAGTAATTACAACAAGCCAATTTACCGTTTTGCCTCTATAATTACATCTTCCTCCTTAAGTACCATCAATCTCGCTAATGAACAATACAACATAGTCCTACTATGTGTGAACACCTCTTGGGCCATGAGAAGGTGCGTGGCGCCACATCGTTCAAGTCCTAGGATCAGCCCTTAAGAGAGCAATCTATCTACTTACTCCTGCTTTGGGGAAGGAGTGAACTCCATCTTGTGAAGCTAAGTTCCCAGCTCCCAAATCAGATGAATCCTCGATGTGGTAGGTTTGAGTCGGCGCTCTGGCCACTCACACCCATACAAATAAAAGGACCGCCTTCAATGGCAAGAATTCCCAACTTACTCAGGATTGAGGTCATGTTACCTATGGTCATCCTAGTGAAGTGAAGTCTCAGTCATGAACGGAGTTATATGACGAGACATAACACTTCAAGGTTAGGTCTCATACAAACTCTTAGTATAAGACGCCCCCGCTCGCATGTCTACTACACGAATGATTAGGATCAGACCATCTGTGATAAGTCACAACACTTGTAACAATTCCACAAAGTGGGCCGTGTTCGTAGTGTTATCAGGATAAGGTTTCCCTCCTATATCCATATACTACAGACTCTTTTGGTTGTCACTTAAGACATGATCCACTTGTATGTCATTACATACATGCTTAAGTTACATAAAGACAACCGGGGATATTAAGTTTATTGGTTTGTGATAAAATAAAAAAACATCTAAATGTGCAAAGTCAAGAAGTGAGGTAAATATCATATATATTATGCATCACAAATGTTGTTACAAAGTTGTTTACAAACTACAAGACACGAGATTTTAGGGCACAAACCCCAATACGTCAGACTCTGTTACCCCAATAGAAGAGCGTGTCAAAGAACTAAACAACTCGTAGAAAGCGATCGTTCAGATGGTGATTGAAATGTCTAAGGACTTTCGAGCCACCATCAATGTCATCTAGGTAGAGATTGCGGACATTAGTGCAAGAATTAACCTCACCATGAGAGCGTGGGAAATTAAACCTCAGTCGGGGGTGCAGCCCAATTCAACAGGGTAAAAATACTCAATCCTAAGCCCTTCTGTGGGGTTCACGACGCAAAGGCACTAGAAAATTTTATCTTTGACATGGAATAGTACTTTAGGGCTACAAACACAGTGACTGAAGAGTCGAAGATCACCCTAGCGATGATGCACCTAGCAGAGGATGCAAAATTGTGGTGGAGGTCCCGTTTCATGGATGTCCAAAAGGGACGGTGTACCATCGACATATGGGAGAGACTGAAACAAGAGTTGCGTTCTCAGTTCTTCCCCAAAAATGTTGAGATTTTGGCAAAATGCAAGCTACGAGAATTGAAACATACCGATAATATTAGGGACTATGTGAAACAATTTTTCGGATTGATGTTGGACATAAGAGATATGTCCAAAAAAGAAAAAGTTTTCTATTTTATCGAAGACCTGAAACCGTGGGCCAAAAAAAATTGTATGAACAGAGAATACAAGATCTCCTTACCGCATATGCAACGGTCGAACGGTTATTTGACTTGATTGATGAATCTCAAGAGATGAGGCAACACTCAAGATCCCCTAATAAGGGGGAGAAAGAGCAACGGTTCGAGCCCATCGAGAAATAGTGGGGGGTGATAAAGACAACAATGGGGATAGTAGACCCCTTAGTAGACGACTAAAAATACATGGCGGAGGTAGAATCAGAAGAATTTTTATTGGCCCTTATCCTGTTATATATGCAAGGGTCTGCACAAGGCGAGTGAATGTAACGAGCAGTCTTTAATGCTTTCCAAGCCTCATTAGCTTCGGACTGGAAAGACAAAGTTGTTCAGGTAGAAGACAAGAATGTGCAAGCAGAGGAAGATAGAATCCCACGGGTTGGGGCCCTGAGATTTTTAGTTGCCATCCAAAAGAATGTAGGAGAAGAGGGATCCCACGGAGGCGGACTGATGTATGTTTATGCTTGGGTCAACCATAGATCGGGCCAAAAGTACCATATGTCGATTTTGGGGGCCACCCATAATTTTATGTCTGAAATAAAAGCCAGACGGCTGAATCTCCGCTGGGAAGGAGGTGCAGGTAAAATGGAAAGCAGTGAAACTCTAAGGCCTTGTCGATTTACAAGAATGGCAAAGAGAACAGTCGTAAAGTTTAGGGGACTGGAGTGCCCTGTCCGATTTCGTGATTGTCAGTGGTGTTGGGAATGAAGTTCTTGCTTGAGCACAAGGTAACCAAGTGTTTAGTGATCACCCGGTCTATGCCCAACGTTGTGCATGCTGAGTCAGATGGCCAAAGGGGATAAGGATGATCTCAGCCCTCCAGATGGAGAAGGACGTTACCTACGAGTCAGTCGAAAACCGCAGAAGAGAAGGCCCCAAGACATTTGCGTGTCTTGGAACAATGTCGTGTTGTTGAGTTGGCAGTTTACACAAGTCCCAACTCCAAGAGAATGAGAAGGAGAGAAAGGAAGCCCAAACACCGAGAGTTCCTACTAAAGGAAGCTCAGACACCGAGAGTTTCTACTAGAAGACTGGGTTCGAGTAAATTTGTGCCTGGGACAGTTTCGAAGTCGAGGGCAAAGAGAACATCGCCTCGTGGAGCAGCTTTAGAGGATCGGTGGAAGTCATCGAAAGGGTTGGGAAACCTCTTATTGGGTGCAGTTACTACCGTGGATGGAGATTCATCCTGTCATCCACGTAAGTAGACTAAAACCCTATTATCCAACCATGCCAAAGAGAGATGTAGGGTGGTGACCCGTCCACAGGCATTAACGAAGAGAATGGCAGGATAAGAAGCCAACGAGAGACTTACGGGAAGGAGAGACAGAGCAGAAAGACCAGGACCAAGCTGGGAAGAGTTCCTGGAGAAGTGAAGAAGCCTCAAAGACAGAGAAGTTCCCTGGGAGCGCATGGGAAGGGCTCAAAGGCAGCTGCTCAACAATATGCTGAGTTCGAGCAGAGTCGGTTGACGAGGACGTCAACCAATTTAGTGGGGAAGAATGTCACGGTCATGCTTGTCCCGGCCGTGTGGCCCATGGCCGCATGGTCGCCTCCACCTCCTTTTACTATGCTTTCATCCTATGTATTTCCTTTTGCTAGGTAGTTAGGTTTATATGTACTTTTCTTAGTGAGTGACCGCTCACCCATTTCCATATGCAAGGGTAGGGGGTGTGTTTTTGTTCAGAATGCACAATATGGGGATAAGACTAACCATCACTTCCCCATACCCAAAGTAGTATGTTATAAAGATGTTGTTGTTGCTTATTGCTTTCTAGCCTACTACAATCTTTCTCTTCTCTATTCTTACAATCAAACTGTTTGTGAAAACCTTTTCTCCAAACTTGTTTTCTTTAAAACGGGGGTGGAGGTTGCGAGAGGCACCCGGTGTGCCATCGACGTTTCGTATTCGAATTGGCTGACTTGTTTGTGAGCGGGAATAAGTACCACACAATCGCTAAGGGAAGCTTCGGAAAGTGTGATTGTGACACAACGTATGTATTTTCGACTAGTTCTAAGAAAGGAGAGGAAATAGATTTAATTTCAAAAATCAAAAAGTAAAAAATAAAATGATTACCAAATGAAGCCAAAATAATCCAAATAAAAAAAATGCTATCTATAGGCTAGCAACATAAAAACTCTAAAAAAATATATAAAATAAATTCAAATAAAAATAATAATTAAAATATACGTCAACATAACTCAATTGAATGGTTACTTGACCGATTTCAAATACAAATCATCAAATGGAAGAATTACAAATTCAGGTTATGAATTTAACACATGAAAGTTAAATTAACATAATCCAATTTGATGTTTCTAACACAAATGTTACAACGAAAAATTAACCTACATATATCAAATCCATTTGTATATTTCAATCCATGAATTTTTCACTTTCTTTTCCGGTACAATAAAAATCCAACGTATGGTTAAAAAATCATCAAATGAATTTCTATTTGTATGTTCCTTAAACATATTAAAAAAAGTTATTTTCTAAACAAATATCAAAATTCATATTTTAGGTTAAAAATCATTTTAGTACCTAAAATTTCATAAAAGTAACAATTTAATCCCTAAATTTAGATTTGTAACAATGTAGTTCATATAATTTCAATTTTGTAACAAATTAATCCCTAAAATTTAATATGTAACAATTTAATCTTTGTACTTTAAAAATTATAACGATTTAATCCCTATCGTAGAAATTAGTATTAAGACTTAATGATATTTATTACATAAATGAACTAAAAACTAATTAGAGACTCAATATATATTTTTATAAAATACAAAGTTTGTATCATAAAATAATAAAAATTGATATATAATTCTAATGTTTTTTTTATGTTAAGGATTAAATAGTTACAATTTGGAAGTATAATGACTAAATTATTATAAAAACAAAAAATATAAAGATTAAATCATTACTAATAAAAAAATTAAAGACTAAATTATTATGTTCATCAAAGTTAAGATGACTTTTTTAAAGAAAAAAAAAACCATAAACTCGTACTAAAAAGAGAAAATAAAATCCCACAACGACCCCAAAAAATCCCACAACCCAAGGTTCTCGTGGGTACACGTTCCACATCACTAACGGTAAATACAAAAGAATAAGAGGGGTATTGAGATAATTTCGTATGATTGACGAGTACTCCTAGCCTTACTCCTCTGCTCGCCTTCTCCAGCCTTTATTCCCGAATCACCGGTTTTGCTATTTCTTCATCAAAGAAGAGAAGAAGAAAAAAACCTAGAAAAGGTTACCCGAGCATCGGGACCACGATCGGAGTCGGAAGCTTTATTGGTTGTTAATCCAATGGCGTCTACTTTCAGCGGCGATGAAACTGCTCCTTTCTTCGGCTTCCTCGGGGCCGCTGCAGCTCTTGTATTCTCATGTAAACCTCGTATCTTGTTTTTTCTTTTTTATTTTCTCCCTTGTAGTTGTGATGCGACACGGATCGACTAGATTGATTCTATCTTTTATTATGTTTTGGGGTGTAATTCTAGTTTGGTCGTTGATTAAATCTGAGAATTCATTCAGGATCATGAACTCTGAGGCTTAGTTGATGGGGATGTATCTTTTGTAATTGGCCAATTTGGAGATTTTTTTTTTGTTTGGGGAGGGGGGGTTGGTTCTTGGATTTAAATGGCGTGGATCTATTTGCCTATTCTACTTTTAGAAATTGGGTCGATTTGGGAGGAGATGACATGATGAGATTTGGCCGATCCTGTGGTTGGTCGGAGTGGATCTTATGCTGTTTTATGCTCATTTGTCTTCTACCTCCACAAAAGTAACTTTGATGGTAAAATTTGCTCCTGAAAACTCCGATACAATTTTAAATAGCCTGAGAAGATGGATGATTGTTCTCTTGAAGAACTGTTCAAAGGGATTATTCATACTTCTGCAAATTCCTTTTGTATTATTATGTATTCCGGTACAATATATGGGGGTTTGTGGTGCTTTGTTTGTTCCTACTAAAGTAACGCCTTATGTACCTTATTGACCCATCTTTTCCTATTGGAGGATACGATTGTCCAGTTAAAGTGGCATTGTGATAGAACTGGTGCTCAATAATTTCTGTTTTACAGGCATGGGTGCTGCTTATGGGACTGCAAAGAGTGGAGTTGGAGTGGCCTCCATGGGAGTTATGCGGCCAGAGCTTGTCATGAAATCTATAGTTCCTGTTGTTATGGCTGGAGTGTTGGGTATTTATGGGTTGATCATTGCCGTTATTATCAGTACCGGAATAAACCCAAAAGCTAAGTCTTACTATTTGTTTGATGGGTATGCACATCTGTCTTCTGGACTTGCTTGTGGACTCGCTGGTCTCTCTGCTGGAATGGCAATTGGGATTGTTGGTGATGCTGGTGTTCGGTAATGTTTATACTCTATACCTTTTGTCTGTAAAGCGTGGATGCTTTTGTGATGTGGTTGATGATAGTGTAATTACCTGAATGACTATATTTCAGATTGATGGAGTTGATAGATGCTTCAACTTTGTGAAGTCACTAGTGTAACTGAAAGCGGATAACAATCGCCTCTAGTGTTAGAATATCTTGTGCTTTGGCATAGAATTTTGTTGAAATGTTAGATTTTGAGAATAGTATCATTAGCTTCCACGTGATAAGGTGTCAATAATGATGTGTAATTAGGTCATATGAAAATCAATATCCATTGTTAAATTTTCCATTTGACCGATGATTAATCGTTGAACGAGTGGTGGTCTAATTTGAGGGGTTGCTTTACCATCTGGTCCATCATTGTCATGATTAATGAGTCTTCTTTCTCATTCTTGGAGTGTTAGAGACTGTAACTCATCTGATTCTCCTTTTGTTTTGTTACTATGTATTGATGCTGGCTTAGTTCCAGGCCCAAAATATTTCCTGTCCTTTAGTTTGACCATTTCTAGTGGATTTTCTTTCATGCATCTGAACCTTTTGTCGTCCAGAATTAGATAAGGATAATAACATGCAGCATGATTTGATCATTTTCTTTTTCCTTTCTGATTCGCTACATAGCTAGTCAATGTCAAATGATAAATCTAGCTCTATAACATGTTTTATGCTCTTCTGTATTTGATGCACTCAGGGCCAATGCACAACAACCTAAGCTTTTTGTTGGAATGATTCTCATCCTCATCTTTGCTGAAGCTCTTGCCCTCTACGGTCTCATTGTTGGTATCATTCTTTCATCTCGGGCAGGCCAATCTCGTGCAGATTAAAGTACACCACGTTGATCCATCATCTTTGAATTTGTCATTCAAATGTCTCAAGGAGATTTTGTTACTGTGTTACTTCTGTCCATGTCAAACTGAACTTATTGTATTTTATTGAGTTATGGTAATGAGCAGGTTTTATGACAAACTCCATGCTCGTCTCGTCATTTTGTGTGATATTCTTTCTAATTTTACTCAGTACACTGGAGTAGTGAACTGATTTTATGTGGACATTACCTTGCGGTGCAGATTCCTTTGAAAATTACGTTAATATTCTTCAAATAAAAACCATCAAGGTACAGGCCCTCTACTTTTGTTCTACTTGTATGCATAATTATGGGGGCTCAAATCAGTTTGGGTTTGTGCTGCCCTACCTGTTTTATGTGAGTTGAATTCTTGTTTGTGTATGTTACAAATGCTAATACGAAAGGATATTGTAGTTTTGTTGAAATACGTTATATTAGCCCTAAGGGCATTTTTGTCTTTTTACCATATTTGCTAAATTAGGGTTTCACATTATTCTATTTATATCTGAGGTTAGGTCTATTGTAAAAATGACATAAAAATAATAAGTTCTTTTCTACCGTGGTTTTTCTTCCCTGAATTAGGGTTTTCCACGTAAACTCCTTGTATCGTCTTCTTTCCCTATTTCAATATGGTATCAGAGCAAAGTGATGAAACCCTAGCCCCGGTAGAAGAAATTCAGTCATCAAACTTGATAGGTGAAGGTACGCTGACTAATGAGGCTGTGATTCAAGCAGCGGTTGATCGCTATCTTCGAACCATCATCCCAGGTGGCTCAGTCGAACAGATCCAACTGGCGAGCCGACCATCAGGTGTTGAGATTGCTCTAGCTGGCGCGTCGATTAGCTTCCAGTCTCAGCCGTTCCAACTGAACACCATCGATCGGATC
>NC_052357.1:71696391-71746558 GCF_009727055.1 Benincasa hispida | reverse complement strand
AAAAACAGGGTGTAATGTCCAGAAGTAGTACTGAGGCAGAGTATAGAGCTATGAATCTGGGAGTATGTGAAGAAATCTGGTTGCAGAAAGTTTTATCTGATCTTCACGAGAGTAGTCCTGGGCCTATGAAGCTGTATTGTGATAATAAGGCTGCCATCAGTATTGCGAATAATCTCGTACAACATGATAGAACCAAACATGTTGAAATTGATAGGCACTTTATTAAAGAAAAGTTAGACCGCGGAGCTATTTGTATTCCCTATGTACCTTTAGTCCAACAGATTGTCGATGTTTTTACGAAAGGGTTATTGAAACAGACGTTTGAAGCTTGTATTAGCAAGTTGGGTCTTGCCGATATCTATGCCCCAACTTGAGGGGGGTGTTGAAATACGTTAAATTAGCCCTAAGGGCATTTTTGTCTTTTTACCATATTTGCTAAATTAGGGTTTCACATTATTCTATTTATATCTGAGGTTGGGTCTATTGTAAAAATGACATAAAAATAATAAGTTCTTTTCTACCGTGGTTTTTCTTCCCTGAATTAGGGTTTTCCACGTAAACTCCTTGTGTCGTCTTCTTTCCCTATTTCAATAAGTTTAAATCCATAAAATTTCTTGATTAAACTGTAAGTGAAATTTCACTATTAAGGTGAGAAGAACTCAATACTTAAAGCATTGGTCACCAACCTTATTATGTTCTTAAAATAAGAATGTGTTTATATAAGTGTGCACGTTTGAATAATCGGACAATTTGGAGAACTTAACCGAGTTGAATCAGTTCAAATTGACTGTTGCTCTAAATGTTTTAAAAAGTTAGAGCAATGTTTGCATAAACACTTGGAGTACTCTGTCAATTTCATTTGGAGTGTTAAAATTTTTTAGTCATGAAGCATGCACCTCGTCAAGCTTAGGGACACTTTATGATGTACCTCATCAATACTAACTTTACGATGCACTAGTAGCTTAAAAGTGGTTGTAGGTCAAGTTAACCATTAATTACAATAGAAATAGAAATACAACTTGAGGTGGGCTTATATTCATGACCAAGAAAATTTTCTTTACATGAAGGATAAATATAGAACAAAATGTACGTTTGATCTCTGAGTTTTGAGGATAATGTCTATTTGGTTAACGGAATGATTATTAGACTGTTAAGTGTTGATATAGATGTTTATGGTATTTGATGATATGTGTCCATTTTATTATATTAGTTATAAAATTAATTAAAAATGAATTTAAAAAACATACAAGTTTAAAACAGAAATAGATCATTGTACCGATCTTAGTGTCTGCCAACCCATCTAATGATCAAGACTCACAAATCTTATTCATACATCTGGTCGTTCAATGGAGACCCAAATCTGGAATTGAAAATGGAAATTTGGAGCTGGAATTTATATTCTTCAGTTCATCGGCAAGAAAACTAAAGAATTAAATTTTGTTCAAGAACATTTTAGATTAGTTGAGATTTGAGAAAACTAATGGATGGAAGTTTATTCAATATCATCTTAAATTAGTTCAGCAAACATAGGGATTGAAGTTTATTCAAGATCGTTTTAAATTTGTTGTAAAAACTGAGGGATGGAAGTTTATTCAAGATCACCAACTTTGACCTGAACTCGGTAAACAGCATTTTTCTATGATTTTTTTTTCTCTGTGTTTGGTTCTTGAGAATTTTTTTTTTTTTTTGTACTTTTGGAACTTTTTGGCATGATGTGTAAATATTTTTCTATTTATAAAAATTTTTCAATTTTTTTTTTAAATTTGCATTTTTATTATTTTAGAATATACAATAATTAGAAGAATTAATTATGGAGAAAATTTTATTCTATGAACCTAATTCAAAAGGTTAATCAATTTTTTTATCGATAATTTTCCTTTATTCAGTTTTGATTCTTATGTATGATTATTGCTCATAGTTACTTTCTGAGCTAAAATTAAAATAGAAAAATTAACTGAAATTTAGATACAAATATAATAAATATCCACATCAACACATAACGATCTAGTAAGCTTCCATTAAATTAAAGTTAACTCAAGCATCATTAGAAGTATTTTGCAAACATGAGAGATCAAAGTGTGTTTTAAAATTTCAGAACCAAATAGACATAAATCTTAGAACTTGAGATCCAAAAGTGCATGGACATAAATATATTTAAATGCGAGAACTGAAAATGGATAAGATCCTTAGAAAAGCAGAGAACACTCTATATGGATAACTACCAAAAAAATGAGGTGGGAAAAGGCAGGCCTCTGCCAATGCAAGGGCATGAGCAACATTCTTACAAACCCTTCTAAAAAAGAAAATAAGAAAAATATGGCACGAAAAAGAATATCCTCAATCTTTATTAGGTTTCGATTGTTTACTTCTAATGAGACTTTAACTCTTTAAAATCTAAGATATTGTTATCCAAGAAATTTTAAAATCCAACTGGCATGGATTTAATATCCTGTAAAATGGTAAGATTTTTATGTCAGGGAGATGAAGAGAAAATATAACCTAATTAGTTAATAAATTAATATCGATTATTCATTACTATTAATTTCAATTAATATAAATATACTATTTAGACATAATAAATTTTAACTAATATTTTTATAAATAATATTTTATGTTATCTTAATAAATTATTGTCATTAATTATCGATATAATAATTAATTAAAAAATTATTTTAAATGACAAAATTGTTAAAAATATCTACAACTAACAGTAATATTTTACGGTTTATCTGTGATAAACAACGATAGACTACTATATGTGTTTATCTGATAGTAAATTCGTGATAGACTATTTGATAGTAAATATTTTTGAAAATGAACCAAAATATTTACAACTAATAGCAAAATATCATAGCCTATTTGTGATAAACCACAATAGACTACTATCTATGTTTGTCTTATCGCTGTCTATTGCGGTCTATCACAAATAGACTATGATATTTTATCATTAGTTGAAAATATTTTGATTCATTTTTCTATATTTGAAAACAACCCTAATTAATTTGTGTTATTTTAAATATTTTAGTAATTAAATTTAATAATTTAATTACACTTAATATAAAAATATTCATTTATTTTTATTTTAATTAATTAAATAATTAATTGATATCGTAATAAACTAAATAATGTTAAATTTAATTGATGACTTCATCGATCAGATTCTTTTATTTAATTAAGTAATAATTTAATTTTGATTCCTATATATAAAATTGATAAGTTGAATATATATTTCCTATATATAAAATTGATAAGTTGAATATATATTTTTAACTTCAAGATATTAATTATTCTACATATATGGATACAAATATTAAATATTTTAAATATTTAAATTCAGATATTTAATATCTACCTCTTAAAACAATATTTGCTATTCAAACAGCCATTTGGATGTTCTTCAAATAAACCGACTTGACCACGACACCCTTCACCATATTTGTTGCTAAATTCGAAAGGAAAAATCCGACTCAAATATAAAATCAGAAACTGAAAAAGACATCTAGCATTGTTATTAGTTTGTAGGTGAGCATTGTTATTAGTTTGGTCGATTTTATAAGTGTTTTTTCTTTTTTTTCTTTTTTTTCCCTCTTTTGAAAGTGCTCGATTTTCCAAGTTAAATTGATAATCTAAGCATAGTTGAGTTCTCTTATTAAGGTATATCTATATAACGTTCGATTGTCTTGGGCGGCTGGGGGAACTTGCATCACACTTCTTGTCGTCGTCCAATTTCTCACTCTGTTTGTCAGTTTCAAACTCGATCCAAATCAACGGAGTTCATGCGTTGGTGAGGACTTCAATCGGGTAGACATGACGAATACAAACCCTGTAGCAGGATCTGGAACCGACGCCCCAAAGATTATTTGGAATGAAGCTCAACAGAGGTTCGAAACAGAGGACAAGAAGGCATATCTTCAGTACGTGATAAAAAATGGGGGTAAAGTCATGGATATGATCCACACTTTCGTTCCTTCTTCCAAAAGGGGTTTGGGATTGGCTTCTCATCTCTGCGTCGCCGCTTTCAATCACGCTGACGCCAATTCCTTGCCCGTCATTCCCTCCTGTTCCTACATTTCCGTGAGTTCTCTTCTCTCCAATTTTCTAGGGTTTCTTGTAATTTTGATCTTCGGTTTCAATTTGTTCTGACTAACTTCTCATACTCTTGATTCCTTACTACGGATTTGTTATGTTTTGGTTTATTTTGATCGTTTGGGGTCATGGCTGCGTTCTTGGGTGCGTGTTTACTCATCTTGAAATTTAATACCATTGTTCTTTTGCGATTGTATATGGCTATGGAAGTAGATTAATGGGTTTGGATGTTTTTCCTACTTAACTCTTAAATTTGTAGTAGATGTTTTGGGGTTCGATTTTAGCAGTGAATTCTGTTCTTTCTTCCTATATGGTAACTTCGAATTTTAGTGGCCAGCAGACTTCATCTTTTTAAATGGCTGAGTGACTCAATGATGGGTGAAGATAAATTTAATATCATATCATCTAATACTCCAATTTTGTGGAATCGTTTGAAAGCAACTTCCAAATAACCAGAATCGAGAAAGAAATGTGATTAGTTGTAGGCCCGTAGGAAATATGGCCACTCCATTGTATGAGAAAAGAGAAAATCAAAAGAGAATGCGAATGTTCAAGCCAATACATCGTGCAGCACCTTAAAGAGAAGTCACAATCTGCAAAAGAATTGTAAATGTCATCTCATTTTCCTTCGTCTGTGCTGTTTCATTCTACTTTGATAGTTTACCAATATGTTTAGAATGTATTATGTGAAACTGCATTCCTGCTATATGTCCCAAATCAGAAAGGACAGGCAAAGTGAGAAGAGTTCTTATGAAGACTGGATAGGAGAAGAAAGTACATAGAATAAACTCACAGAAATCACTTCTGAGATTTTTACTTTTACCCATTTGCGTATTTTTCAATGGTCGATGATGCTTTGGTGCATATATATATTGGTTTTCCCAATAGATGTCTATGTTGCCATTTTTTCTTTGGGTAGACAGGGAATATTCCGTATAGGTTTCTCTTCCCTTATCTCTCCATTTTTCTCATTAAACGATTACCTCTCTCGAATTCAACATGATAGTTCATGAAGTTAAAAGATAGGTTAGGTTTTATGAATGGAGGTTAGGTTTTATGAATGGTTCATCTGTACAGTTACTCTTAAATCAAAGTAAATCGTTGCTTGGATATTACGATAAGGACCCCCGATTATTTACCAAGTAAAAACAGATGGAAATTCCAGAATAAATTACAATCAGCAGGCCAAAGGGATGCTGTGAAGTGAAGAGGGCAAAACATCAATGTTTTCTCTTTCTTTGGAACATCCTTATGCTTCTCTCAAATCAGATAGACCACAAAACAAAATATGAATCTGCCTTCCACAACATAGCCTGTCTGTCTGGGAAGGGTGAATGAACCAAGATCTCATCAGACTTAGCTTATCACCTTGAGGGGCTGACACAACTACAACAGCCTGGAAAAACTTCCCTCAAATCGGCATGGAAAGATGGCACAACACAACCATAGGACGTTATATGATCCTTGAGGGTCCTCCCTGCAAAGAGAATACAGGAAAATGGTTGTCGAGGAGGAATTCTACATGAAATCGGTGGCATTCATTCTCTCACAAGAAAGAAATTGTTGAATTTCTGAATTTTCTCAATTTACTTTCTCATTCTTTACAAGGGGGTGTATCCCTTATATATACAATAATAATTGCCAAATATGGCAAAAACACTTAACGGTAAAAAAATGGAAATAAGGAAAGAATAATACAGAAAAAGAATGAATACTAATTGCAAGAAATAACACTCCAAATGGGTAAAGAGAAGGAGAAAACTTTCCATATTCGTTACTCTGTCTCAAGCTGGATTGTATATGTTGATTAAGTCCAGCTTGGCTTTTAAGATTTCAAACACGTTCTTGAATAGGGCTTTTGTAAGAATGTCAGCAATCTGCCTCTTGGTAGGTATGCAGTTGAGTGAGATACTTTTGTTTTCAATTTTCTCCTTAATAAAGTGTCGATCAATATCCACATGTTTTATGCGATCATGATGAACCGGGTCTTTGGCGATACTTATAGTAGCTTTATTATCACAGTGTATCTCCATCAGTTTTTTTATTTGATTTTAAGTTCAGATAGGATGCTTTTGAGCCACGTTCCCTTACATATTCCTTGAGCAAGCACTCTTAGTTCAGCTTCGACATTACTCCTGGATACTACTGATTGTTTCTTGCTTCGCCAAGTGACCAAGTTTCCCCAAACAAAGGTACAATATCCAGTAGTTGATCTTCTGTCTATTTTTGAGCTTGCCTAATCCGCATCTATGAAAATTTCAATGTTTCTTTTCCTAGATTTCTTGAAGTATAATCCTTCTCCTGGAGTTCCTTTCAAGTACCTAAGTATTCTGTAAACAGCTTGCATGTTGGACTGTTCATAAATTGACTTACAAAGCTAACTGCAAAACAGATATCAGGTCTAGTGTGAGTTAGGTAAATCAATTTTCCAACTAGCCTTTGATACTGATCTTTGTTAACCATTGTGTTTTCTTTGATTATGTGATGATTTATGTCAATGGGAGTATTGGTGGGCTTACATCCAAGCATACCTGTTTCCTTTAAAAGATCAATGATGTATTTTCTTTGAGAAATGCTCAAACTTGTTTTTGAGCGGGCCACTTCCATCCCTTGGAAGTCTTTAAGGTTGCCTAAGCCTTTTACTTCAAATTCCTTGGTAAGAGTAGCTTTAGATTTCTTACTTCTTCTTCATGATCTCCGGTAAGAATAATGTCATCTACATAGACAATGATAATTGCTATTTTACCCTTGCAAGGATGTTTGACGAAAAGAGTATGGTCAGATTGACATTGCGAGTACCCATTTTTCTTTACCACTTTTGAAAATTTTTCAAACCAAGCCCTAGGGGATTATTTTAGGCCATAAAGGGATTTCTTGAGTTTGCATACCTTATTCATGGTTTTAGTTGATTTTATATCGGTAGGTATATCCATATACACTTCTTCTAAGTCTCCGTTAAGGAAGACATTTTTTATATCTAATTGGTGAAGTATCCAATCATTATTCACTGCTAAGGAAAAAAGGACACAAATAGTATTTAATTTTCCTATCGGGGCAAATGTTTCTTGGTAGTCATTGTAAGACTGGGTGAACCTTTGACGACGAGTCTAGCTTTGAGCCTATCTATTTCTCCATTAGTTTTGTATTTGATGTTGAATATCCATTTGCATCCTACTGTTTTCTTCCTTGGAGGTAGGTCTGTTATTTCCCATGTGTTGGTTCTTTTCCAAGGCCTTTATTTCGTCTAGTACAACTTCCTTCCAATTGATGTCTTTGAAGGCTTCATAGACATTGTTCGGAATGTGTATTTTGGATAGTGTAGTTGTAAATGCTTTGAACTTGGGAGAGAGATGTTTGTAGGATAGGTAGTTTTGAATGGGATGCATCGTACAAGTTCTTACCTCTTTTCGTTTTGCAATAGGAAGATCAATGTCTTCAGTGAGTGTTTCCGTTGTGGAGTTGGAGACATGATTTTCCTGCATTCCGATTGGGTTTTGACTGAGTACTGGTTCATGTCCAAGAGTGTTTTTTCTTCGAGTATAGACTATAGGATCTTTCCTACATTCAAGTGTATTTTGATTGGAAACATCAGTTTCATGTAGAAATGGAGTACTCTCTTCAGTGAAATCTGTTTTTGGGGTTCCTTCGTTTTCAAGAAGAATTTCGTTTTCAGGTGAGTGGAAGGTTCAATGGTGCCTTGTTTTGAAAATAAGGTTGAGTTTCAAAGAAAGTTACATCCATGGAGGTACAAAACTTTTTAATGGTTGGTGAATAGCATTTGTATCCTTTTTGGCTTGGAGCATAACCGAGAAAGATGCATTTGATTGCCTTAGGATCTAATTTACTCTTATTAGGTCAATGATCTTGAACAAAAAGACCGTACAACCAAATATTTTTAAGGGAACTCGAGAAATAATCTATTATGTGGAAATACTTCCTTAAATTTTTGTAAGGGAATTTTGAATCATAATATCTGAGAGGGCATTCTATTAATAAGGTATGTGGCTGTCAGAATAACATCTCCCCAAAACTGATGGGGGGTGTTAGCGAAAAGCATTAGAGCTCTATAAACTTTTAAGAGATGTCTGTTTTTTCTCTCCGCAATTCCATTTTGCTAGGGAGTGTTAGGACATGTACTTAAGTGGGCAATACCTTTTTCTTTCAAAATTTTTCTTAAGGATGTGCTAAAAAAATTCTTAGCATTATTAGTGTGAAGGATTTGGATTTTAGTATTAAAGAGATTGAGAATCATGACATACATGTTTTGAAATATGGCAATGACCTCAGATTTTTCTTTCACTAAAAACACCCAAGTAAGTCTAGTGTGATCATCAATAAAGAAAACAATCATTTACTCCTGTTACATTCTGAACTCTACTAGACCCCCAAACATCACTATGCATCATAGGAAAAGGATAAGTGGGTTTATAAGTACTTATCGGATATGAAGATCGAGCCAACTTTGCCATTTCATAAGACTCACATTGAAAAAATTGAGAACTTTTATTAAAAATATCTGGAAGGATTCGTTTCAAATCTAGAAAATTAGAATGTCCTAAACGATTATGCCATAACATTATTGTACTATCATAATTGTCTTTAGAAGCAACAAAAGTAGTTGTACTATCATAATTGTCGTTAGAAATAACAAAAGTAGATTTGCTAAGACCTAACTCCTTGACTTGAGACTTAAGAGCATTCAGTATGTAGAGACCCGAGGATTGGGAAATTTGTATGGATGACCCATTTTTTGGTCCAAAATGTCAAATGATCCATTTTTAAAAAATAATGTTAATTGACCTTTTGCTGACATCATCGCCATGCCAAATTACGTAAATTGCCCTCACAAGTGTCTCACGAGGTAAGTCTCGCTCTTGTCTGATTAAACATTCTCGCTCTCGCTTGAAATTCCCAAGTTTGATGTGATTGCTCGTCAGTGTACGAATGATTTGACAATTTTAATGACGGAAGCCTCAAATCAATAACACCTAAACACAATACAATGGTGATTTTTTTAAACTCTAAACTCCATTTCAACGGTGATTACTTCTCTGGTTTTCGACGGTGTTTTGTTGAATGGAGATTTTTTGAACGGGGATTTCCAAGACGAGGTTTTTTCAGAACGAAACAGGTTTTCATTATTTTGAGTCCGTTTAATTATTTTTGCTGTGTTGTTTTTGGAAAGGTAGCATTACAAAATTTTGTATTGGGAGAGAGAGAGCGAGAGATAGAACGAGAGTAAGAAAGAGTAAGAGTAAGAGAGAGAGCCAGAGTAAGAGAGAAAGCGAGATTAAGGGAGAGCGAGATTACGAGAGAGAGCAAGATTAAGAGAGAGCGAGAGTACACTTCAATTGTTTGTACAACTTAATGACAAATGTTCTCTTGCTTTGTAAGATGACAAAAAAGTTTCTACTTATTCGATATGGAGGTGATTGAGATGAGAATGAAAGTTTGTATATTGGGGGACAGTTGACAGGAATCATTGTGCCTATTTCATTGAAGTATGAAGAACTTAAATCTCACATTTACATGGTTATAAATATCAGTTCTTCAGAGTTTGATCTTATACTGAGAGTTAAATATAAGCTTGAATATGAAGCCCCTCCACAATACATAAGGAATGCTGACGATGTTAGCTTCCTTCTTTTTCGAGAAGACCTTAGTAGACTTCAGTTATCTGTAACGCTGAAATCGAATCTGGACGAAAATATTAGAATGTGGTTTGGAAATGTGAGTTATAATGATATGACTGTGGACAGACAATACGAGGAATCATATCAGTTTTGTTAGGAAGAGGATGATATTCCATTGTCTACCAACACTGTACCATCAACAATATCACTAGACAACAACCGCACTAATCCAACAGGATTGAATTCAAAATTGGGCGGTACTTCAGTTGTTGGTAATGAGAGACCATCTAGATTCGATTATATGGATTGTGGTCATCCAGAGCAAAGTTGTGGTCCTTCAGTGGATGTTAATGAGTAACCAACAAGATTGAATGAAATGGATCGTGATCATGGAGATGTGCATCATTCTACAGCAGCTTCAGTGGTTCCACCATCTGTGTCTTCAAGTCATAGGGCAGAGTTGATTATGCCTGGTACCTCTTCATCTAGGATAGAGGATGTTGAAGTTGGTCAATTATTTTTGAGTAAAAAGGACTTGAAAATGAGATTATCTATTTTGTCCATTAACAAAAATTTTGAATTTAGGTTCAGGAAGTCAACCAAATCTTTGTTCAATGTCAAATATATTGGGGAGACTTGTAATTGGAGCCTTCGTGCAGTGAAAATGGAAGGGTCTGATATATTCAAGATCACAAAGTACCGCAGTTTGCACACATGTTCCATTGGAATTCTAAATCACGATCATAGACAAGCAATTGTTACGGTTGTTGGTCAGTTGATTAAAAATAAGTTAATGGGAATAGGACGTATTTATAAACCTTGTCATATTGTTGAGAATATGGGGAGAGATTATGGCGTGAACATAAGTTATGATAAAGCGCGGCGTGCAAGGGAAGCCGCATATGATCTCATTAGAGGTATTCCAGAATACTCATACTCCATACTACATGCTTATGAAGAAACGTTAAAAATAGAGAATCCGGGTACAGTCTTTGAGATCGAACTTGAAGATGAGGTGCATTTCAAGTATATGTTTATGACATTAGGGCCTTGTATTAGTGTTTTTGCAAGCTGTCGGCCTATGATAATTGTTGATGGGTCGTACTTGAAAGAAAAATCCAAAGGCACCATGTTGGTTGCGGTTTCTATGGACGGGAACAATCAATTATACCCACTAGCATATGCAATAGTGGACAATGAAACCGATCGATCATGGAAATGGTTTATGTCAAACTTGAAATGCAGTATCAAAGAACCCGATAATCTGGTGATTGTGTTTGATCGGATGGTATCTATCAGTAATGTTATTTGTGTATTTTTTCCCACGACATTTCATGGATTGTGCACATGACACATAGAACAAATTTTGTTACAAACTTTAAGGATAGCACGATTGTTGGGATATTTAGAGATGCAACAAAGGCATTTCGCATGACAGAGTTCCAGACAAAATGGGACGAACTCTGTAGTTTTCGAGACAGTGCTTTCACGAAATATCTGGAAGACATCGGTCTTCAAAGGTGGGCACGAGTTTACCAAATAGAACGAAGATATGATAACATGACATCCAACAGTGCAGAATGTTTCAATTTGTTAACTAAAGAGTATCGACTATTGCCCATAGTATGCTTGATTGAACATGTTAGAGGAATGCTCCAATCGTGGTTCTACGAACGGAGGAATTATTAGCAATCTCGAGCGACATTGCACTCTGACTACTGTGAAACCCGATTGGCAAGTGAGGTCGATAAGGGTAGACGATATCAGGTTGAGCCTATTGATTGTTATCGGGTCACGTGCGAGATAATCGATTGGACGGTATTGTTAATCTTCACACGAAGGAATGCATGTGTAAAGAATTCGACTCACTAGGTATCCCGTGTTCGCATGCAATTGTTGCTGCCAAGGAACGAAATATACCCATCCAGAGTCTTTAAAGTCGATTTATATGACAATAATAATTGCCAAATATGACAAAGATACTTAATGGTAAAAAAGAATGGAAATAAGGAAAGAATAATATAGAAAAAGAATGAATACTAATTGCAAGAATAACATTCCAAATGGGTAAGAGGAAGGAGAAGACTTTCCATATACAACAGAAACCGACCAAAAGAGAGACAAATTTTGACTTACCATAACTTTGCAGTTGGGTGAGGGGGTGTTAGAGGATGATCATAACCGTTTGGATGAGGGAATCATAGAGGGAGGGGACCATGAGGTTGTGCTATATAACGAAATGGAGGGAGGCATAGAAGGCAGGAAATGATTTGGAGGTGAAGCATTCGAAGCTGAAGGAGAGAAAGCTAGCCCTCTTGAATTGGCTGGTGCTGTTGGGTTTTTCTTTTCCTTTGTTGAATCTTTATTCTGGTTTCTTTCTGGCTGAGTTATTCAGATTTCTTGTGCTAACATTCACCTGGGATATAAATAATACTTGATAGGGGCGAATACCTTGTTTTTCTGGTGCACATTCTTGTTTCTTGTGTTGTTTACGTTGGTTACAGGAGCTGGAACCTAACAAATTGGTATCAGAGCCATTACAACCCTGAGGCGAACAAGGCAAATGGCACAAAAATAGATCGAGGAAAGGGTCGAAGCCACGAAGGAGATTTCAGCTATGAAGGACCTACTCTTGGGTCTATGTAAGAGCGTGGAAAAAACTCTCCGAGGATATAAGGGAAAACAACTCGATGAAGAGGACTAAAGAATCGGGACTTACTGAAGGTTCACGAAACAAAACCAAGGGGAAGATGGAGGAAGTTGAGTCTACCCATCAGACGGGGGGTGGAAGCACTGATAAAAATAAATATAAACGACGAAAATGCCTGTCTTCAATGGTGAGAATCCGGAATCGTGGGTATATCGTGCCGAGCATTACTTCGAGATCCATGAACTCAATGACCAAGAGAAGGTGAGGGTGGCTGTGGTGAGTTTCGCACTAGACGAGGTGGACTGGTTCAGGTGGAGCCATAACCAGAGACCTATTGGAACGTGGGAGGAACTTAAACAGAGGATGTTCGAGCATTATCGACCCTCAACAGAGGGGAGCCTCGGAGCTGGATTGCTAAGGATTAAGCAAGATGGCAGTTACGCGGATTATGTGAAGAAATTTGTGACATACTCGGCCCCACTACTGGAGATGCCAGAAGAGGTTCTAGTCGGCGCGTTCTTGAATGGATTGGACCCAGCGATACGTGCAGAGGTCATCAGTAGACAACCTGGGGGCTTGGACGCCAATATGTGCAAGGCCCATCTGATTAGTGATCGTAACTTGGCGCTTAAGTTAAAACAGGTTACTATTCCCATCAAAGGGAACATTACGAAGATAGAACCCTTAGTCAGACGACTATCGGACATCGAGTATCGAGAATGGTTGGCGAAAGGACTTTGTTTTCGTTGTAACGAGAAATACGCGACCGGTCATCATTGTAAATAAAGAGAGAATCATGAGTTGATGTTATTCATTACCACAGAAGATGAGGTAACGGATCAAACCGGGGAAGAAGAAGCAGAAGAAGCGCCAGAACTTAACACAATGAAATGATAGAATATGCCGAAGTATCCCTGTGTTCTATGATGGGGTTTTCGAAACGAGGAATGATGAAGGTGAGGGGAAACATTGGGGCAAGAGAAGTAATCGTTCTTGTAGACTGTGTAGCGACTCATAATTTCATTCATCAGAGGCTGATCAACGAGTTGAAGCTTGCAATAACGTCCACTAGAAATTATGGCGTGGTGATAGGCAATGGGGAAGCGCTTCAAGGCAAGGGGGTATGTAAATCTATTACATTAATATTACAATAATTGATTATTACAATTGATTTTCTTTCGATAGACCTGGGCAAGATGGATGTGGTCTTAGGAATGCAGTGACTCTACACTATCGGATTTGTGGGGGTGCATTGGCCCTCAATGACTATGAGCTTCATGGAGGGGGATTGAGTAGTAACCTTACAAGGGGATCCGACACTCACTCACTCAGAAATATCATTAAAGGCCTTGGCCAAAGTATGGGAGGAGGAGGACCTTGGGTTTTTAAGAACGTTGAAATAACGGATGATCGAGATGTGATTGAAGATGAAGTTGCTCAAAGGGTGGAGAAGTTGCTCGTGATGATTCAATGTTTGCTCGAAGAGAATGAAGATATTTTTGGGATTCCAACCGAACTCTCTCCCAAAAGAGAGGTAGACCATCATATCAACACCTTGGAAGGACGATCGCCCGTCAATGTAAGACCATATAAATATGGGTACAAGCAAAAGGAAGAAATCGAGAAACTCGTTGGGGAAATGCGCGAGGTGGGAATTATCAGGCCTAGCCGAAGTCCCTATTCTAGTCCGGTATTGTTGGTAAAGAAGAAAGATGGAAGTTGGAGATTTTGTATGGATTACTAGAAATTGAATCAAATAAGGATCGCTGACAAATTCCTTATTCCGGTGATCGAGGAATTACTCGATGAGCTCCATGGTTCTCCGGTTTACTCTAGATTAGACCTAAGGTCTGGGTATCACCAAATACGTATGAGGGAAGAAGACATTGAGAAAACAACCTTCCGGACACACGAAGGCCATTACGAGTTCCTTGTCATGCCTTTCGGATTAACTAATGCACCGGCAACATTCCAATCATTGATGAACCAAATCTTCAAGCCATTCCTTAGGAGGTTTATCTTGGTTTTCTTTGATGACATATTAGTCTACAACCCTGACATTACCACTCACGAAACCCATTTGGCTGTGGTCTTCAACCTTCTGAGAGATCATAAACTATTCGCAAATAAGAAGAAGTGCATATTTTGTCAGCCTAGAATTCAATATCTCGGTCGTTGGGTATCACAAGAAGGGTGGAAGCTGATGGGGAGAAAGTAAAAGTGATATTGCAGTGGCCAAGGCCTACTATAGTAACAGAGTTGAGGGTTTTTTAGGCCTCACGGGATACTATCGACGGTTTGTACAAAAGTATGCAGTTATTACAGAAAAATGCCTTCCATTGGGACGAGCGAGCGAATCGAGCCTTTGAGGAACTAAAGCAGGCCATGACTTCACTTCCGGTGTTAGCGATACCAGACTTCTCAATGCTTTTTTGATTGAAACAGATGTTTTGGGGCATGGGTTGGGAACCAGTGCTTACTCTAAATTTGAAGCCGAATGCGTATTTTAGTCAAAAACTATCTCCACGAGCACAAGAAAGTCAGTATATGAGCGGGAACTGATGGTAGTAGTATTGGCAGTCCAAAAATGGAGGCATTACCTCTTGGGAAGCAAATTCACCATGGTATCGGATAAAAAAGCGTTGCATTTTTTTATTAAGCAGAGGGAAGTACAACCACAGTTCCAAAGATGGCTAACCAAATTATTGGGATATGATTTTGAGATTTTGTATCAGCCCGGTCTCACGAACAAAGCAGTGGATGCACTCTCCCGAATTCCCCCTAATGAAGAACTGATGGTCATGTCCGCTCCAGCTTTACTCAATGTTGACAGGATACTCGATGAGGTCCGAGAAGATGAAGAGCTCCAAGCCATAATAGCTAAACTCAAGGAAGATCCGGAGGGAAAGGCCAATTACTAGTTGATTCGTGGGAAGCTGTTTTATAAAGGGAGATTAGTGCTATCCAAGAAACCCTCGATGTTGCATACCTTCCATGACTCGGTACTCGGTGGGCATTCAGGTTTCCTTCGAACATACAAGAGGATGTCAGGGGAAGTTTATTGGCCGGGAATGAAGTATGTGGAACAATGTGGCACTTACCAACGGAATAAGGCAGAATCCTTAAAGCCAGTTGGGCTGTTACAATCTTTACCTATTCCTGAATAAGTTTAGGATGATCTAACGGTGAATTTTGTAGAAGGGTTGCCTAAATCAGAAGGATTTGATGTTATCATGGTGGTTGTGGACAGACTTAGCAAACATGCTCATTTCGTACGATTAAGACATCCTTTTACTGCAAAGCAAGTGGCTGAGGCTTTCATACAAGAGGTCGTACGACATCACGGAGTTCCCAAATCTATAGTGACAGATCGAGACCAAATCTTCCTCAGTCATTTTTTGAAGGAATTATTTTCAATGATGGGAACCGTATTGAAAAGAAGCATGACTTTCCACCTGCAAACAGATGGCCAAACAGAACGGGTAAATCGTTGTTTAGAGATGTATCTAAGATGTTTTTGTAATGAACAACCGTTGAAAGGGAGCAAGTGGATGGATTCCTTGGGCAATACCACATTCCATTCTTCCATCAAAACTACACCCTATCAAGCTCTATTTGGAAGGAAACCACCATCACTAGTATCCTATGGTGAGAAGAAAACTTCAAATGACTTGGTGGAACAACAGTTGATGGACAGGGATGCTGCATTGAAGGCCTTAAAAGAACATCTAGTGCTGGCAAGGGATAGGATGAAGAAGCAAGCAAATCTGAATAGAAGAGAATTACAATTGGAGGTGGAAGAAGAGGTGTTCTTGAAACTTAAGACTCTACAGACAAAGGTCCTTGGCAAGGAAGAGGTGTGAAAAACTGGTCCCAAAATTCTACGGTCCATACAAGGTGAAGGAACAGATTGGGGAAGTCGCATACAAGCTAGAGCTACCTCCTGAAGCAAGAATTCACGATGTGTTCCATGTATCTCAGCTGAAAAAGAAATTGGGGGAACAAACAAGGGTTTACCACCCTATCTTGACCGAGGAATTTGAACTTCAAATAGTCCTAGAATTCATTATGGGAATTCGTTGGAACGGAGAAGTAGCTGCAAACGAATGGTTGATTAAATGGAAGGGGCTGCCAGAAAGCGACGCTACATGGGAGGAGTGCATCTGATGGAAGAGCAATTTCCCCAACTACACCTTGAGGACAAGGTGCATTTCGAAGAGAGCGGTATTGTTAGACCCCCAATCATTCATACATACAAGAGGAGGGATAAAAGGGGAATTGCTCCTAGGATAGTGGAGGATGATCATAACCGTTTGGATGAGGGAATCATAGGAGGAGGGGACTATGAGGCTGTGCTATATAACGGAATGGAGGGAGACATAGAAGGCAGGAAATGAATTGGAGGTGAAGCATCCGAAGCTGAAGGAGAGAAAGCTAGCCCTCTCGAATTGGCTGGTGTTGTTGGGTTTTTCTTTTCCTTTGTTGAATATTTGTTCTGGTTTCTTTCTTTTGTTAGTGGCTGAGTTATTCAGATTTCTTGTGCAAACATTCACCTGGGATATAAATAATACTCGAGAGGGGTGAATACCCTGTTTTTCTGGTGCACATTCTTGTTTCTTGTGTTGTTTACATTGGTTACAGGAGCTGGAACCTAACAGGGGGAGTTTGAGAAGAAGATGAATATCAGTGAGGATAGAAAGACATGGAAGAGAAGACCCTAGAGGAATCCATCATTCAAACTTGCCGATCCCTTACTCTATAGTACAGAGATGAAACCAAAACACAAGAGAGAAGCCAAAATCACCCTTACGATGGTGGACCGTATTCAAGCCAATGGTCTTCCCAGAACCAAACTCAACTATCATGCCTGATTCTAAGGCAAATAAAACACAACTTGGGAAGACAAGGATGGCTTAAGAATCCCCAATGTAGATTCTATAGAATTTAACCATACTTGCTTGGATTGTGTGAAACACAAGTCCGCTGAACTGGCTCCTTTCTGTCTATAAATCTGTTGAATGAGAAAAGGACCACGTGGCTAGACACTCAAGGACAATACAAGGATTCTTTGGGTTAAATATGCTGACCTATGAATTTGGATTGAAACTGAAAGAAACAATGAGAGGTTTTTACTGGGCTTCCATGAATATTCAGGTTATCTAGAGATTTGTTGTTCGTAGGATCTTGAAGATATACTCTTGCTGAAGAATTATAATTGTTCTTTCTTTTGATTGTTACAAACAACAGAGTCATTAAGTTTATACTCTATAATTGGTGTTTCCAATATTTCAACTTTCATTCTTCTTTCTTCAAGATATTTTATTTAACTAAAATAAGGGAATACTCAATAGACAGATGTTGCTTCGTCACCCAATCAAAGAGCCATTTGCAACTCTTCATAATCCTTTATTCCTTTACCTATCAGCATGTTCTATTTCTTCTTCTTTTTCGTTTGTTGTCTAAATTAGGAGTTGGGTGTTTGAAGTGTTTTGGCCCTCGTATGAAGTGCAATGCTGAGATCTTTTAATTCATTTGTTCTATATTTAGAACCTATTTTTCAGTTCGGTTTCGGTATTATGTCTTGCATGGCATCTTTTACTAAGTGAACCATTTTTGTCTCTCAGGACACCTTTCTCCCCAGGAATCCAACTTGGAACTATCTTTTGTACTCTGAAGATAAGAAATCAAACCTGTAAGCAACTTCTTATTATATTTACAAATTTGTACATATTACCATTGAGTCGTAGATGCTCCTTATGTGTACGTGTTCTTTGAGAAAGGTGGCTTGCTTTGAAGGGTTTGATGCAACTTTTTACAGCTTATATTACTACATTTAGGAATGAGCTGATCTGCTTTCTGCATCAGCAGTCGAATATATTGTCCCCAATCTAAGACCCTAAGGCCTAAATATTAAGTTGGTTTCATGGAGATATGTTGTTCTCTGTTAGTCTACCCAAATAGGTTTACAATAACATAAATGTATTCTCCCCATAGACATTAAATGCAAATGAATATCTATTTTCCCAAATTGACTTCCGGGGTAATACTGTGAAACTTGAATAAAAGCTTAGTATATTATAATGTCAATCTAAGCTTACCTGATTTAAGCATATATGTCTTTGACCAAGAGGTCAAAATTTCAAATCACGCCTTTCCTAAATATTGTGTTAACTTAAAAAATGGATACACTTTGCTCTTTCCAAAAAAAAAATAAAATAAAAAAATTGGACACTTTAAGAATGCACCTAAAGTGCTTGCTGTGTGGAAGTGAAAACTAGAATAAAAGGAATATGATATTATAATACACAGTAAATTGTCAAATTGAGTTACCACTCAATGCATGTAATTTTGAGTTTTACTTTTAAATTTGATCAGAAGTATTTATTTCAGTCACATCCAATTGAATTTTAGATTTAAGGATTCAATTTTCTTGAATTATCACCTTTTATTCAACTCTTGCTTATATCTATGTAAAAGGCAATGTAAAACTCTTCTGAAAGTAATTAATTTCTATGTGAGCTGAGTCATTCAAAATTTGCTGTCAAATTGATAAACTATTCAGATTGTGTCATATTTCTCTAAAATTTCATCAATATTACAATCCATTAAACTCTCAAAAGTCTTGCCCATCCATTGTGTATGAAGTTTATGTTTCATATTCTATTAGGTAATTATAATAGATAGCACTTTAGGTAATTATAATAGATAGCACTTTTAGAGTTAATAGAGTGTATAACAATATTTTAAAAGAATTGAAAATATAGTAAAAATCTATTAGTGATAGATTATTATTGATAGACTTCTATTAGTGATATGGTCTATCATTGATAGACTTTAAGAACTATTTCTAAAATTTGTTATATATATATATATATATATGTATGTACATTGTATGTATGTATGTATTTTGTATTTTGTTATATATCCTAATATTTCAGGCTTCGACTTCATTGTTATATTTGCCACTTTCTTTTATTAAACACGACTGAGACTATATACTTTTTTTTCTTTAAGGGCCAAAATGATAACTCCAAATAAATTTAAATTAAGATTACAATATTTATCTAGATCCATTCGGTTGGATTTTCCTCACTCCCAACTCATAAATCTAAAAGGGTTTGATTTCATCAATTTGAGAGCATAAGTTTAGGTTTTTTCGCTAACAACTAATATATATGTATTGTAGCATACCTAAAATTGAGTTTAAATTATGCATTTAGTCTTTATGATTTCAGAAAAGTTAAAATTTAGTTATTTAGTTTCAAAAGTTAGAATTTTATCATTATAATTGGATAAAATTTCATAAAGGGCTTTATATATGTAAGGCCTTAATTTTAATCCAATATTACACTTATGTCTTGAACTTTCCATTTTTTTTTCATAAATGTCATAGTGAGCTTCATATTTTCAAGAAAGTAAATGACATTTTACTATTTAACCCTCCAAGCATTAAAAAAGAGGAAAAACTTTTCATATTCTATCTACGCTCCATTAATGATTTTTTTTTTTTTTTTTTATAATTTCATTTTTTCCTCTCATTTTTTCATATATCACCCACGCTTCATCTTTAATTTCTCTCTCAAAATATTCCCTCTCAAAACTTTGTCTCTCATCTTTCCGTCGTCGCCTCCCTCCCTCCGTCCACCTTGCCACCTTGCCACCATGGACGACGCGTTTGCCAAGATCCAACCGTCGCCTCCCTCTGTTTAGGCCACTAACTAGCTGTCATCACATTCCTCATATCTTGTTGTGTATTTCTTCTTCAGATCTCCCTCTCTTTTCTCCTTCCTCCTCCCTCTCTTGTCTCCTTGGCAATGTGAGTTGCAGATGGCTGGCTACGGGAGACAGACGATGTGGAGCGAATCTTCCAACGCAGGGCGAGCAAATTCGGCTCATCTTCCGGCGTGTGGTGAGTAGATCTGGCGTGGGGCAATTTTTCCGACATGGGATGATTTTTCCGACGTAGGCAAGCAGATCGAGTGTAGGGATATTTTTTCAGCATGGGGCGAGCAGATCCAACGCGAGATGAACCGATTGCATAGGGTTTTGAATGATGACGGTCGACAGTGATATATAGGGTGGTTTATATATATATATATATACTGTCATATGGTGGTTTTTTGATATATACTGTCATATGGTGATTTTTCGTTTTCGATATATAGGGTGGTTTTTTTAAATATACTGTGATATATATATATTTATATGTTCTTTTTGATATATATAAGATAATATATATCTTTGATTTTTTTATTGAGACTTTCTTTATTATGATATATACACCCATATATAATGAACATTAAGTTCATTTGTGATTTATATATATTTGTTTCCAATCTTACTAGTATATTTCATATATTGTTTATAATATTTGTAAATATTTAAGGCAAATCTTGTAACATATATTTAAAAATAACCATGAATCTAAATTATGGTATGTGTGTGTGTGTATATATATATATATATAATCATTTTACTAGTATATTTAAAATATGTTAGAATATTTAAAAATGTTTTACCATTTTACTAGTATATTTCATATATTGATTTGAATATTTGCAAACATCTGAAATAATGTTTCAAGGTATAGAGACATACATATCATAGCAACGGGATATCGATACCTAATTAGAAGTACATATATATCATAATGCTTTGGACATATACATCAAATAAACAATGAAATACATTGACATACATATCAAAACATAAAGGGAATATATTATTAGAATACCTACGATATATACACCAAGTAAACAACGGAATATATTACATAATATATACATAATATATGTTATAATATTTCCAAATAAACAATGAAATATATTACATAATATAAAAATTGAGAGTTTTTTTTAAAGATTTTATGTATTGTGATATATACAAATTTTGATTTGTTGGGATTTCTAATTGCTTAAATAGATATATATGCTGTAAATGAAACTAATGAAATATAGTATGACTTACGTCGAACACTAAACCAATATGTGATTTATATATCATGGTACATTTTATATGTTATATTCTATGGTGATTTATGTCAAAAATCGAATCAATCTCTAATTTATATATTGTGGTATATTTCATATATTTGTTAGAATATTTTCAAATACCTAATAAAATGGTTCGAGGTATATTTTAAATAACCATAAATCTGAAGAAAAAAAAAAACAATACGTGAAACCAACGAATAGAAAATAAAATTTCATTAAATGCATTTTCTCTCTTCAATTAAATTAAATAAAGGGAAAAATCTAAAAAAATAAATGTATTTTCTCTCTCAATTTGAAAATGTTAAAAAATCATATTAAATGCATTTTCTCTCTTCATAATAAATGCAATTTCTCTCTCCATCATTAAAAAAATTTCATAAATAGGGAAATATATATAAAAATAATAAAAAATGATAAATTTGTTAAAACTTGCTCTGGAAAATTAGGAAATTCTCTAGAAGAAATATGGGGTTCTGCTTATGGTGGCAACATGCTATGGGGTGCCTTAGTGTATACGAGTTCTTGAAAGTAAAGGAGCAATAACCAATTTATTGTTTCTCGAAAGGATTGGTAATGCTACTTTATTATTAATAAAATTCACATAACTTTTTTTTTTCTAGTTTCTACTTATATATAGGGTAGGGGGCGGATGTAGCCAAGTGGATCAAGGCAGTGGATTGTGAATCCATCATGCGTGGGTTCAATTCTCACCTCATGGTATCCAGGTTGAAAGAGATAAATTGAACAAGTATGATTGCCCTCTATTGGGATGTACTATTAAACTAAAATTGAGATTATTTGCTAAGAATTATGGTAGAAGTGAATTTTTTTAAACAGTGGAATCTACGAAAAAGTTCCATGTTGTTAAAATAAAAAAATTCTATATTGTTTCTGCAGATCAAATCCCGAATCTATTTATGGTACCCAATCGGATTGGAATATCATAATAATATCAGAAAGAAGAATATCGGGCTCTTCAAGAATGTATCACGTTGGAAATTTCAACTATTTATTTAATTGATACAAATTGTGACTCCGATCTCACAGATATTTCGATTCCAACGAATGATGATACTATAGCTTCAATTCAATAATACTACTTTTTTTAAAAAAAAAAAAACAAATTTAAAGACATTTTTTAAATGTCCGGCTATTTTATGATGTTTTATGTAAAAATCCCTTTCATAAATATCCCCTATAAAATATTCCTCGGACTAAAATAAGTGGGCCGTAGGTCCACGTTACGATCCAAATTTATTTCAAGTCCAAGCCGGGAAAGCCCACAAAGATCTGTCTTCCTCCTCCCCCTCAAGAAAACGACGAACCTGAAAAACCTTCTCAGGGTTCTCGGAGCTTCATTGCAGAATGGACTTAGCCTCCAAATTTCTTCGAACTGTGACCAATGCCACCAACAACAACACCCTTATCAACGTTTGTTTGGTCCTTTCCTTTGGGGCACTGAGCGCAAGATCGATCAAGCAGCAGAGGGAAATTGAAGCTCTGGAAGCCGAGAAAGTTTCACTTCTGAATTCCAATAAAGCGCTGAAGAAAACCATGTGGGATTGGAAGCAACAGCTCTTCGCCGAAGCCTCAACCGACTCCGCTTTGGTCCCCCTCGCCAGGATCAAAGCCATCTATGGCGAAGCTCCGATTTCCCCTTCCGGTAGTGTACCCCTTCCTTCTCTCTGATCTATTCTTTGTGTTTTTTACTTGCTGTTGTTTAAAAAGTGAGTGTTTAGTTGAATATATCGAAATGTTCGTTAATTTTGACTGGAAATGGTACACATATAGATTCTTGTTAGAAATTGACTGTCGTCATTGAGAATGATGGCTTGTTCAAAGCATTTCAAACTCTCCCTACTCCTAGTTAGAAAGTTATTGGGTTCCGTTACTACTTCATCTATCTTTTGATTTTTCTCATTGTCTAATTATGAAGTCAAATGTTGTCATAATCAAGTTGTTCTTGGTTGTCATGGATTCTAATTGTCTCGGAAGTACCAGCCAAAACCCAGGAAGCAAGTAAAGTAAAAGATTCTGAATCGATAGAGAATGGTTCTTATCACCGTTATATGAAAAGAGTGTATGAGAATTGAATGTTCTAACGACCTCAGATCCTATAGGTTGTACAACTGTATCCTTGAGTTCTAAGAATGGAATGTTCTACCATTGGATGCTGAAGTTGAAAACTAAAGTTAAAGATAAAGAAGGAACCAAATCCAGTCAAATCCTAAACCCAACAAACACTTCAATACCTTCATCCTTTCTTACCCCCGCATCTTATTACAAATCACCAAGATCCGATCAGGGTGTTTATAATCTGGAGTAAAAGGATTCTGGCTTCTTGTTGAGCTTAGCAAAATCGAGGTTTATGATAACGTTAGCGTCGTCCAAAAGAGGGAATAAGAGTAGGAAAGGTCCGGAGATGATTTCCTATATGTACTCTCCAATTCTCATTTCCTTCATCATCTTTTTGCACTTGATTTGTGGTACCATTTCGTTGTCCTTCATTTTGAGTCATCATTCTGTTAGGACCTTCTCCTAACAAGAACAATACTCAAGAATACAGAATAAATTCAAGGACAATTCAATTATAGAAATATAGGAAAATGTATTGAATTATAACTCATAAGCAAAGTAACAAGATAAACCCTAGCCTTTTCGAGAGGGCTAGACTCTCCCAAATTCCCAATTAGGAAATCTTCACATAAAATTCTCCATACCCTTATTCCCACCCTACTTCCTCTATTTATAACCAAAAGACCTAACCAGCCTATTAACTATTTACTAATTTGCCATTCTATTAACCATACTAATATTCTACTAATAACTCCATTATATCTCTAACTAGGTCTCTTACACATTCCACTTTTATTTCTGGTAGCACGCCCCACACTCATGCACCGCTCGACAATGGGCGGAAATTTCAACGGGATAGACCATGTCCTATTAAAGTTCATATTCCTGCACAACTGATGCAGAGGTTTGTCATTATTGTAGAAGAGTTTGATATTAATATATGCTTCATAAAACTTTACCGGGAAAACATTGCTACTGTACTGTGTTTTTAGATGAGAAGGAGACGCTTGGAAAACTTATATGCAAAAAGAAGTAATTTCTCCTATTGGGAGTTTAAGGAAGGCACTTCAGTTCAAGTTAATTGCGAAGGCAGAATAGTCAAAAGGAGTTGGAAAGGGAAAAAAAAACAAAGCTTAAACTTCTTCCCTATATCTCTCCCTATTATTAGAAATCTGTTAATTTCTTTCTAGCCAAGCCACAAGGTCCCACGCCTAGTCCTGGACTGCATTCTTCTATAGGATCTCTGTCCTTTTTCTATATAAAAAAAATAATAATAATAAGAAACCATTTCATTAATAAATGAAATATCCAAAGTACAAACAAAATCCAAGTACAAGATGAACCAACAAGACAAATCCCAACAATATATGAAAAATACAATGAAATCAAAGGGGAGGGGGGAAGAACAAAATGTCGATTAAAAAACAGAATGATGATCTCTGTCTTTCTTTTAAAGTTATCCACACAGAAGCTGCATAAAAAATCAAGAAAAAGATTATGTATGGGAAAAGATCTTCATGAACCTTTCTGCCGAAAGATAAGAAAACTAGTAAATGGCTTTATGTTTCCTTTGGATTCCTACATAATGAGCACCAATTTAACTTGGTTGTAAGATCATCAATGGACATATTCAAATTGGATTTGTGTCACTCCATTGTGTTTAGATCAAGAGACACAAACCAGCAGTGATGCTCGATCTTATAGGTTTGTTACCTTTCCTAATTGAGAGTGACTAGTTTCTATGTAGCAAGGAAATCAGTCTGCTATCGAGCTGTCATTTGTCAATAGACATGTACTACTTTTATCAATCTTGTGAAAAATATTACCCTGTTGACGATGACTGTAGTATGTATTTGACAACTTGTGAGGAGTTATAAAGATCTTTGGTCGAGAATTGGTATTCACGACTCAAATGTCTGCTTTCAGCACAAACGAATAGTTAGCCCAGGTAGATTGGAGGATAAACGGCATGAGTGGATTTTTTAAGAAACAATTCTAATGTATGGTTTGATGCAAAACTTTTACCTTTTTTGCTGGTTGAGTTCTTGCATGACAATGTTGGGAATATATAAAATGATTACCTGTAATAACCATAATGTATTATTTAAGAGTTTCAGGTCTCAATTAAGATTTGGTCAAATCCCATCCATATTTTATAGTTGTCGAACATATGACTCGAATGCTCCCTCTGTTGAAAATGCTTTTTCAAGTTTGATTACAAAAAGAAGGGCTGGCTTAGAATGACTATTTTAAGTGTTAAGAACACTTTTAGTACTTAAAAGTCATTTCAAATAGGTCCGAAATCATCTTAGTGAGATCTGAGAAGGTGATCGTTATTGTATAAGCTTAGCTTTTACGGATTTATCCACTGATCCAATTTTTATGGACCATACAGGAGTAGGGCATGTTGCAACCGAAGATGCAAATTCACAAGGCTCCAAACTTATGGTTTAATGTTAGTTTACTCTAGTTTTTGAGGTTTTGTTTCCTTGGTTCACGAAATTGCATATTGTATGCTTTAGGCTAAAATAAAATAATGCAGGGTATTAGGAATTAGATTTTCCAAAAGTACTACCAACTTAACTTCAATGACAGACAGATATACGATTCCCTCACATTGTCAAAAAGAAAAAAGAAAAAATCCTTTTCATTTGTCATTAATTCCTCAAGAATAAAACAGCTATATAATCTTGTGGCCACAATTTCCATGATGCCCCCAACATCATCCTGCAACATTTTTGCAACTATTTTAAAATTGTAATGATTAGGTGTCTAGATTACACTTATTTCATACTATCACTTTATTTCACACATGCCACATGTTAGATTTTTAGTGCACAAATGCTCGGGTAACTAAACATCCAACAACTTATTCATCATATAATTCAATTGATTGAAAGTTTTATATCAATGTTTATAAATCGAATATGATACAATCATAAGAGTAGTAATCATAGAATAAATGGATTCTAAATTGAGTTTTGTCTAAGTCGAGTTTTGATACTTCATTTTATTAATACAATTGAGAAAATCATGAATTAATTTAATTATAATATGAATTTGGATATAAAAAAAAAGGCACATTCCTTCTTTTAAAATATTATAGAAAGTGAAAATACATAACAAATATTAAATAGGTTAGAATATTATTTTGGTTGATACTTCAAATTCTATTTTATTTTAGTTTCTATACTTCTAATCATTTAGACTTTTATACTTTCAATAGTACTCTAGGAACTTTTAATAAGTCTTATATTTAATTCTTTAAAATTAATTCTGATTGAAGTTAATTTAATAGTATATCAAATTTCATGAAAAAAAATTGTACTATATGAATATATTTTTAAATTTTATAAAGAGAATACTTACTGGGATTAACTTGCTTTTTGAAATTAACTCTACTATTTTTAAGATTTATTGAAAATAAAATGAATTAAAATGAAATAAAAGTTAAATTTTTTAAAGCTAAAAAGGATATTTAGAGAACTATAAAGAATATTTTCCACAAATAAGATGACAAACCACAGTTTACTTGGTATATTGAAACGAATTCTTTTGGAAAAGCATCTTTTCACTTACTGTGGATTAAATTCATTTTTATTTCCTTTTGACGTGGCTATATACCGACATTCCATTTGAAGTTTTGAAATTGGTGCGATTCCATTTAAATCTTCAACTGTTTTTTATTTTAGGCAAACATGTTTGAATTCTTCTTCTAAATGTATACTCTTTTTATATAATTGCAGTAACCCCACATTTGTAATGAATTATGGTCACATTACCAAACTGTAATAAAAATTGGTATACTTTAATAAAAATTGGTGTAATTAAAGTGAGATTTTGTTGATACATGAATCGTAATGGATCTGAATTACAACTATAATTGGATTATTTTTTATCGCGTTTGCCTAAAATTATGAACTTTTGTCACATCTTATTGTTACCATTACTATTTGATCCTAATGGTAATAGTAACGGTAAAGGTTAAGATAACAATAAATGTGACATATTCATAATTATTATACGGTTATTGTAATAATAATTATAATGGTAATGATAAAGGTAGTGGATCTCACTAATTTTCAAGCAAATTTTTATTAAACAGGTAGTTCCTATAGCTCATTGCAATTATGGAACACAGGTAAACAACAAAAGTAATACCTTTCATATGAGTAAACATGACCTATTATAAAAAATAAAAAAAAAATAAAAAAAATAAAAAAAACTACAAAGTGAATTTAAGTTCAACGGTATTTTAAAAAAAAAAATAAATATTGCACAGTATTAATGAGTTGTGTACGTTTCTCTCAAATTAAAATAAATAAATAAATAAAAATGTGTACGTGTCAACAGAATCAGAAAAATGTCCCCTCTTTGAGAATCTTCCTGAAAAAGCACTATTAAAATTTGAAGAGGACTTGTCTAAAAATGAAAATAAATAAATCGTCTTAATAAATAAATAAATCAATCAATCAAAGCACCGACGTTATCGGTAATTTGCTGCAACTCTCAAAATTTTGGATTTTATTTTTCTTTTCTGGAAAAAGTACCTTTTTTTTCTGAGTTTTGAAAAATAGCTGTTTTCGTTTTTAAGTTTTCAAAATTGTATATTTGGTAGTTTCCAAATTTTTAAGGATAGATTTATAAGGGCATGAAGTAAATCTTTTTAGTATTTTAAATAATTATGCAAATTTTAAATTTTAAAAATATTTAAAAAATTCTCTCTTTTCTCTAAAATTATTTTAAAAATTAATTGAATTTTACAATAATAAACTCTTGATTTTAAAAAAACCAGCTGATTTATTATATGACTTTCATATTCAAACTCAAGGAGAATTAGTGTAGTAAAAAATGATTGAGTCGATATTGAAATACATATATGTCCAAACAAAGAGTATTAAATTGTTTTTAATTTAACTAGTTAAAAAATATATATGATTAAACTATTATATGAGGTCAAACTTTAAAATCTCTTCCTACATGAAGTTGAATTCATAATAACGATTGAATGTAGATTCAATAATTTACATGTTCTCTAATAATCATGAAATTAAATTAAGTATGAATAAGATTGTCAAATGATTTCTCACAAACAAAGAAAATGGAAAAATCAATATATAAATAGAAAATAATGAATGAAAGGTTTGAAAATTAAGTGGGAGAAGAGAGGATGGAGTTGGCTTCTCTCGAGAGCATTACCACTTCCGAACATTGCATTTTTGCCAAAACACTTTGATTGTGCTATCTTAACGCACACACTTCTCAAATCACATCACATGAAAGAAATAGATAGATAATTTTCTTTTTTTTAAAAAAAAAAAGAAAAAATATATAATATTTTTTTGTTTCTTTGTAAAGAATAAAAAAAATATAAAAATAAAACCCCTTTTTGCTTCCTAAGAAATTGACCAAATAATTTGCCGACTCTCTTTCATTCCTTCTCCTCTCTAATTTTATGGCACATTCCAAGATGTCCCCACATGCCGTTGATTTGCTTCTATAAATTTATTAGAGAATGCGACTAAACTCCCATCTAAATTAGATGAGGAAATGATGATCGATATATAAGAAAGGACAATTAGTTTAATTGATATGAGATCTTTTAGATAAAATAACTAAAGAACTGTTTAAGGCGTTGAGTTGAGATATAATGTTTGAAGTTCATATATCTATGTTTGGAGTTCATATATCTATATTTGGAGTATAGAGTTATTTGATCTGAGGTAAAATTCACTTTTGGTCCCTGAGGTTTGAATTTAGTATCTATTTAGTTCCTAAAGTTTCAAATAAGACACTTTCGTTCCTGAAATTTCAACAGAGACACTTTAGTCTTTGAAGTTTAGAAAATAGTTTTAAATGATCCTTGGGTTAATTTGATTGTTAGTTGACTAACAAAAAAAAAATGATGTAGCACAATGAATTGACAAATTCTAGATGTGATGTCATTTTGTTACTATTTCTATATTGTTTATTAAGGTTAGGGTAGGTGGATTTTTTTTTTTTTTTTTAAATCTCTTTCCCTCTCTCCCCATTCTTCTTTCTCTCCATCCCTCTTAAGCTAACTCCTTCCCTCCATAGCGCCCATGCTTCAGAGGTGTAAGATTTCAAAATTTTCACAAGACTTTTTAATTCTTTCATTGTCCCAGCCTATTCGATCCAAGAACTATGGACGCCAATATCGAATTTTTGTCCTCTTGCGATAAGACAAGCCCCAAATTCATAGAACTTTTTAGCTCTAAATGTAACGACCCAAATTCCTAAGACATCTGATAGGGTCGTTACTTCATGCATGCATAAACTTGCACATGAATATTCACATTTAAAATAAGAAAGTTTGACTGTTTTATTAAATAAAGAATTCAAACAAAATTTCCATTCAAAATTTCATGACGATTTGATTCGGGATACCCCTAAAGCATAAATTTTAAAATAAGAAAAAATAAATAGAATTGAAAATCGCTAACACCTAGAATTTGTCAAAACAAAGTCCATGAAAAGAAAACCGTAAAACATGAAAAAAAAAAACACATGAACTCAAATGCGGAAGCATTTTTTTGGTCTCATTGGTATTGTCACGGATTCCTCTTATCAGTCGTTTGCATATCCTTGCCCTTACCTGAAAAACATGTAAACATAAAGAATGAGTATAAAAATACTTAGCAAGTGACCTTGTTATCAGGATTCAAGCTATGCTTGCATGCAGTGACTGCTTGGGTTAGTGGGGCATGCATACTGTAACTGGTCCTGAATGGAAAACTAAGGGGTTAACTTATCTTGCCTTATCTTGCATGTCTAGTGGGCTGATGGCGCACCGTCAAAACATGGAACTGAACTTGTCCTTCTACTGAAATAAAAACATTTGTCAAGGCAAGACGGTAGATCGCCCCTACTGATCCGTCACATACATAAATCTTACAAGTGGTCCCACAACACAAATCATGACATATCATATAGATTCAATCATGCTCATAATTCTCATAACTTCTGTGCAACAAAATGACTATCACAAATTTCAAATCATGCTTCTAGTATCCATTAAATAACTTGGTAAATCTAACTAGGGCGTTTGGTGCAAAGACATCAATAATAGTATCACTTATCTTGAATTAAGTAAAAAAGAATAATTAAGCCCAACAAAGCAACCTCTTAATAGATTCTTAAATTGGAACCTACAACATAAACCAAAATTTGAATTCATGTCTTTAAGTCGAATTTCAAACACCAACTAACCAAGTAACTCCAACTTGAAATACTTACAAACAATCTTTGTTGAACCCACCGAAAATTGATCTCCAAAACTCCAGAAAACACGTTTTCTGTTGGGTTGTATGTCCTAATACTCGCAGTTTGTAATGTTAAACATTTTCTATAATCAATAAACATATTATTGACATTTATTCAATAAAACTGTTGTTGAATATGTAAATTGCACTTGTAAATACTAAATTCAATAAACTAAAGATTCATGGCTATTATATGAATACTTGAACTTTATGTGGTGACATAAAGATGGATCAAATTCGAGTAAATAGCCAAAATGGTCTATATTATATGAATAGGTTAGATGCCTTATTCTGGTAACACTATCGGATGCGATCCACTCTGTAATTGTTACAATTTGTTGTAAAGTGCTATAAACGAAGTGATCCTGATTCGTTCATGTATGACATGAGGAGCGGGGGCGTCCTATGCGATGAGTTTACTGTTTAAGACTGACTATTTCAAATTGATGTCCTGAGCTCACTATGAACTCCTGTTTATTCAGGATTATCCTTAGATTTGCATAGGTGAGGGTTGGCTCAACAGCACCAGCTCAATAAGCCTCCCATTTCAGGGATAAGACCGAGTATATAGTTGGAGATATAGGGTGCAAGATGGAATTCACACCTACCCGATTTAGGGATAGTAGAGAGATTATTCTCTTAAATACTAAATCTAGGTCTTGAACAAGGGGCCCCACCCTTTCATTGACCCGAGATAGAATCAGTTTAGTGATTGGATCACATACCAATTGTTTATTAGAGGATCTGTGGGACTTAAGGAGCAAGATGTAATTTCAGGGGTAAAACAACATTTGACCCAACCGTTATTACGAACAACATGTGAATGGTCGACTTACTGGTTATGGTTAAATCAAGTGAACATAAATATATCTACAGTGAGAAGAGTGCAACTACTGAGCTATAGTGGTGTGTCTCGGTAGTTAATAAATATTGATTAATTCAGTTTAAAGAGTTTTGCTAATTAATCTCAAATCATTGGAGCTCCTGATCTATAGGTCCATAAAGTTCATCTACTAACTCTTAAATCTTGGATTAGTATATTGAGTGAATTTGAAGAGTTCAAATTCAATTTGGGAATTAAATTTGAAGTGTTCAAATTTTGAATTAAGATTTGAATTTGAATGGTTCAATTTCAAATTAGGGTTTGGATAATTATATTCGATATAATTAACATTTAATTTATCGAAATTAAACGTAATTGGAGAGTTTAATAATATTTAAATGATGATTTAAATATTAATTACATGAATAGGATTTATGTATGAATTAGGTGTTTGATTAATTTAATATTTGATACTAAATTATTATTTAATTAATTAAAATCAAATTATTTTTCAATTTTTAAATTCAATTTTATATTTGATTAATTTTTTAAATCAAATCAATTAAAAAATTGAAAATCAATTTTGATAGTAGAAATTTCCGAGATTTTTTAGTTGCTTGGTAAATCTAACACCTAGCCCACTTCCTTGTTGCTTTTTGAGGTGTCAATTAGTATTTAGAGATGTCCAATTTTTCCACAGAGACGGGGTGGAGATTCCCCGATTAGGCGGGGAATGGGGGAGGGAGTGAGGCCCGCCACAAAACAGTTTACCGTGGTATGTGAACTTAGGTGAACGGACGGGGACGGGGGCGGGGAAATGCATTCCCCGTCTCCGCCCCGATTAGCTTTTACATATTTATTTAGAGATAGTTATCTAATGATAAGTTATTATTATTATTATTAGTATGTAAATATTACATATAATTTCAAATTTATTATTTATTGGGAAAGATATGAATATGTTTAAATGAATATTTAAATTTAGATTATATATGTGAATAATTTGATTTATATTTATTCTTCTACTAAAAAAATTAATTAGCTTTTTTAGGCCAAAATTTGAGTAATTTATCTTTAAATTCAAATTGTCATTCAAAACTATCCATAATAAACAATTTAATGATAAAGTTAATTATTTAATTAAAATTTGCTTATATTAGTGATTTAAATTAATTGACTTTTTATATATATAAAAAAAAAAGTGATGGGAAAAAATTCCCGCAGGGAACCGATACGCGCGAATTTCCCTGCGGAAAATTTCCACCTCGATCCCGTGGAAATTTCACAGGATGGGGGAATGAAATGGGAATGGGGATGGGAAATGGCATCCCCGACCCCGCCTTGGCCCCGTGGACATTCCTATTAGTAATTAGCGCATTAGTTGCTTGCATGAGTTGAAAGAATAAAAGCTTCAATTTTGGAAATTCAAAGAGTGAGAAATGCTGAATTTGGGAAATTCTACAGATTTCTATGTTCTGTCTCAAATCCCTCCCCAAACCCTCTTCTTCTCTTGCTCAATTCTCATCAATTATGAGTTCCACCACTCAAATCCAAGTTGGAGAATAGTAGAAAAGATCTCTTGGTGGTTTATCGTGGATTTGAAGTTCAAATTCGTGAAGAGCAACTTGGATTTGGAGCATTTCTTCAAAGGTATAAGTTCATGAAACCCCATTCTTTGAACAATTGTTTTAACATGCTTGTAGAGTGCTTTTTTATTTTGATTACTTCCGCTATATGCTTGTACATTCCATCATTTTCAACCTTAGAATTTCCTTAGAGCTTGTATCTAAGGTCAAACACATTAGGTAAAAACAAGTTTAGACAAAAAATTAAATGGGCATCTACAATTGTTTCAAGAAATCCATAAACACGTATCAAAATCCTGTCGAAACACCCTTAATGATGCCAGACAACCCATTTTTGCCTCCAAAATTCCCAACCCAAATCTAAAATCCAAAACATAATGAGTTTATAAGGGCCCGTTTGGTTCATAATCCATATTCTATTTTATGTTTTCAGATTTATGAATTCAGTGAATATGTGTTTGACAGATAACTCTGATTCCATTTCTGAAAACTGTTATCGGATTCTGTGATCTAAATAGTGTAAATTCTGAAAACAAGATTTTTATGTTTTCATTATATTCAGATTTTGAAATTTAAAATGCATAATTATATTAAATAATGTAAAAATATTTAGAAATATAGTATATTTATTATATAATATATTCTAAATTAGGTTAAATTCCAAATTTGGTCCTTATGGTTAAGATAAAGTTAAAAGTTAGTTCATATATATGGTTCTAAAATTTAGATCTTAGTTCCTATGATTTGTTAGAACTTCACATATAATCTCTATGGTTTGTTAAATCCTTTTAAATAATCTCTACAGTAGGGAAGAATCTTTTATCAAATCATAGGGATAAATTCAAATTAATTATAAGACCTAAATTTTAACTTCTTCCAAACCATAGGGACAAAATTTTCAATTTATCCTATAAATTATATATTATTACAAAATAATAATTTTACAATTTTTTAACATAAAACATGTTCATAATTAAACTAATAATAGTTTATTATCAACTAATATTTAGTGGATAACTACAACTAGTTTGCAATTATTTGAATTAAAATTCAATTTTTGAATTCTACCACCAAACATATATTTGAAAATATGAAATACTACTCTGTTTTTATTTAATCCATTGTTTTCAAATTTTTGTTTTTAGATCCTCTACCAAACAGGTCCTAACAAATTAAGCCAAAATTCAATGGGCATTCGAGACCCAATCAAGAATGTCAAGAAGCCACCCAAGACTCTCTCAACACAATAAAAAACTCACCCAACCGAAGACAACCAACAACGGCGGACGATGAAGCAACCTGTGGGGCCCAAAAGGAAGAGAGACTAGTGTTGAGAGAAAGAATGATGTAGCTGCAGATGGAGGCACGACCGAACCATGACCAGTGACTAATGATCGACGGTGCAATGCAACTTGACTGACGGCTGGAAGATCGGGCTACGACGGATGGTGGTCTGACAGACGGCAGGTGGAAGTCGGTTTGTCGACCGGCTGAAGAGGAAGAAAAATCGAGGGAGAGAGAGCTTGTGGAAAGATGGGAGGGAGTTGAAGATGATGGCTTAGTCGTCTAGCGTACGTGCAACTTATTTTGTCCATCTTACCACCTCATATATATATATATTATATATACATTATACTTCATTTTCCTTTGCCCCCTCAAAACAATTCCTCAAATTCCAAATTAACTCAATTTTTTTTTCCAAATCTCAATTAATTCCTTCCAAAATTTTAAAATAAAAAATTAACTTCAAAACTCAAAAGAACAACCAAATAATTTAAGATAATTAAATTAAAAATTACCTCAACATCGGGTTTTACATTCTTTTCTCCTTAAGAAACTTTTGTCCTCAAAAGTTTTAATCCTGAAAAAGCTCTGGTACTGAGTCCTCATCCCATCCTCTCGTTTCCATGTTGCTTCCTCAAACTGATGATTCTGCCATAGAACTTTCACTAATGTTATCTCCCTATTACACAAAGTCTTCACCTCTCTTACAAGAATTTGGGTAGGTTTATCCTCATAACTCAAGTTCTCATTCAATTATAATGACTCCTAATCCACCACATGAGATGAATTTGTCACATATTTCCTCAACATGGAAATATGGAAAACATAATAAACTGCAGAGAGAGACGGTGACAATATCAACCGATATGCCACATGGCCAATTCGCTCCAAAACCTCGAAAGGCCCAATGAAACGAGGACTTAGCTTCCCTTTTCTGCCAAACCTCAGGATACCTTTCATAGGTGCCACCTTCAAGAACACTTCATCACCTACCTCAAACTTAAGGTCCTTACGTCGAACATCGGTGTAACTCTTCTATATAGTCTAGGATGTTTGCGTCCGAGCTCTAATTTTCTATATTGCTTCATTCGAAGTTCACATTAGCTAAGACCCTAACAACTTCCGTTCACTAATCTAATCCAAGTAAACAGGGGATCTGCAACCCTTCCCATATAGGGCCTCAAATGGCAACATGCTAATAGTAACTTGGTAATTGTTATTATAAGCAAACTCTATCAGATACAAGTAAGAGTCCCAACTCCCTAAATACTCTAACGCACATGCGCGTAACATATCCTCCAATGTTTGGTTTAAATGCTCCGCTTGCCCATCTATCTATGGGTGAAAAGTTGTGTTAAAATCTAACCTAGTACCCAATGCTATCTGAAGACTCTTCCAAAAACTAGATGTGAAACGAGGGTCTCTATCAGACACAATAGACACTGGCACCTTATGAAACCTCACCACCTCTTTCATATATAACTATGCCCACTTATTCACCGAATAAGTAAACTTCCCTGGAATGAAATGTGCTAACCTAGTGAGTCTGTCTACTATAACCCAAATCACCATAAAACCCTTTACTGTTCGTGGCAACCTCACTATAAAATCCATAAACACAATTTCCTAGTTTCATTTTGGTATGCTCAAGGGCTGCAACAAGCCTGTTGACTTATGTCTTGGGGTCTTCACCTGTTGTGACACCAAACATCTACTAACAAACTCGACTATCTTTCATATCATACCACCAGTAAAACCGTTTCAAGTCTTAATACATCTTGGTACTGGCAAGATGTATTGAAAACGGGGAACTGTGAGCTTTTGTCAACAACTTGCTCTTGAGGTCCCCTCTGCATATATGCATAAAAGTCCTTGATAAAGGAGACCGTTACCTGAAGATACTGAGAACTCACCACCCGATTCTGCCCCCACTTGGCGATTTTTTTCTACGAGGTAATCGCCCTGTTGTCCATCAATAATCTTCTGTCTCAAGGTTGGTTGTACTATCAACTATGCCAACTATGAAGTGACTTCTCCCACCACTACTGCAATCTCAACTCATTTAAAATATTTGCATAAATGTATCTGCTTAGTAATTAAGGATGTTGAATGGGTTGTCTTTCTACTCAGAGCATCTGCCACTACATTTGCCTTGCCTGAATGATACAAAATCTCAAAATCATAATCTTTCACTAACTTCAGCCATCGGCATTGTCTCATATTTAACTCCTTCTGAGTGAAGAAGTATTTTAAGCTCTTCCGGTCTGTAAAAATCTGTATCTTCTCTCCGTATAAATAATGTCTCCAAATCTTTAGAGTGAAAATGATTGTTGCCAACTCCAAATCATGCGTAAGGTAGTTTCGTTCATGATTCTTCAACTGGTGAGAGGCATAAGCAACTACTTTACCTTGTTGCATCAGCACACTCCCCAATCCTTTCTTGGAGGCATCACAATAAATAATGAAACTTCTCGATCCATCTGATATCGTAAAAACTGGTGCACAAACCAACTTTTATTTGAGATCTTGGAAGATGTCCTCACAAGTCCTATTCCAAACAAAGGAAGCTCCCTTCTATGAGCAGAGATGTTCTATACAAAGGGGTTCATATAAGACCGGACAACGAAATGAATAGTCTCATTATATAATGCCGTTAATAATAGAGACTTACATTTCACTAGGATGACCATAGTGGCATGCTTGAATCCTCAGTGAGTTATGAACTTCTACCTATGAAGGCGGTCATTTGATTTGTATGGGTGAGAGTGGCCAGATCATCGACTCAATAAGTCTACCATTTTGGGGATTCGTCTGATTGGAGAGCTGGGAATACGTCTACACAACACATATTCACTCATTCCCTAATATCGGAGGTAAGTAGATAAATTGCTCCTTAAGGGCTGATTTCTGGGGTTTGAATAATGTGGCGCCACACCCTCTCTTGGTCCAAGAGGGGTTGGTCATAGTTGGACTATGATTTATTATTCATTAAAGGGAACAATTGGTACTTAAGAAATTAGATGTAACTACAGGGGCAAAACGGTAGTTTTAGCCCAGTTGTATTTACGAGCAATTTGTGAAGAGTCATCACACTATTGACAGGTTATATCCAATAGACACAGAAATTATCTGTAGTACAAAATTGCAACTGCGGTCTTTAGTGAGTGACCAACAGTTATTAGATGTCGAATAATTTAATTAAAGAGTTTAATTAATTATTTCAAATACCATTGGAGCTTCAATCACAAGTTCATAAGATCCCGTTTGTAGCTCAACAGGGATTATTTGAGAATAAATTTTGGATTATTTGATTTGTTCAAATTAATTGAGGAAATTAATTATATTTAACTTAATTGTATATGATATAATTAATATAATTTATTCGATACATTTTAATATCAAGTTTATTTTGAGAGAAATTAAATATTTGAATATGATTCAAATATTAATTATATGAATGAGATTCATATAATTAAATTTATTTATAAATGTGATTTATATTAAATGTCATGCCATTTTTTTAGAGAAAATTAAACCATAGGTTATATTGTATTGGATACAATATTAAAACTACAGGTTATGTGTTATATATGATATAACGTATAGTTATATAATATATATATATAAAATTAATTAATTTAAATATTAATTATATATATAGTTATTATTTAAATTAAATTATTTTTAAATTAAAGGAAGGGAAATAACTTCCCTCCCTTAAATTTCTCTCAGTGGAACATGGTGTGATGAGTAGTTTTTTGCGAGATCCTCATCTTTTTTCTTTGGCTTAACAGAGAAGTGAGTCTCTCTGTAGGAGTTAATCTCTTCTATAATTTTCCCAAACACTTTTCCTCTCTAAACTCTCTCTCTTCCAAAATCACAGGCCCACATCTCCCTATAATTCTCAGCCCCTTCAGAGAATACCGAGGAAACTCTTTTGGTAGTGTCCTCTTTGGAATTCGTTCTTTACTGTGGTTTCTTGTTTCGTGATCGGAGAAGAGGAAATTTCTTTGAAGAAATTGGTTTCTTGAAGAGGTATGTTATTTCTAACCCTTAAATTTCTCCTTTAACTGCATGTTGTAAATTTTTTGTTTTTTGCATAACTTGTTCTGTGATTTTTGTATTCTGTAAAATTAAAAGATTGGGACGATCTCGCTTTCGAAATGGAACTCCACCGTTTCTTTACCTTCCTGATCAACTGATTCAAAGAGAGTGGTTATTCAAGAAAAGTCCTTAACAAACCAATGGTAATAGCCCTACTAACCCTAAAAAAACTGTGACTTCACTGGCTGTCTTAGAATGAGGTCTAACTTGTAACTGCCTCAATCTTCGTTGATCTACCTCACACCTCTTCTTTTGACACCACGTACCTTTAGAAAGGACACCTGGCATAGCCACAAATTCATACTTGGAGTGTTTAGGGTTTGTGCCCTAAAGTTTCGTGTCTAGTAGGTTTTAACAACTTTGTACAGCACTTGTGATGTATATATAAATGATATTTACTTCACTACTTGACTTTGCCACATTTAGATTTTACCAAAACCAATAAACATAAAATCCCAGGTTTCTGTATGTGACTTCCAAGCATGTTATGTTGGTGATCACAAGTGATCATGTCTTGAGTGATAACCAAATGTGTTTGTAGTATATGGACTATAGGAGGGAAACTTATCCTGGTAACGCTACGGATGCGCGGCCCGCTTTGTGGAATGGTTCACAAAGTGTTGTGACTTTGTAAAAATAGATCTGATCCTAATCATTCGTGGTAAGGGGACATGCGTAGCAGGGGTGTCCTATACAAAGAGTTTGTATAAGACTTTGACCATGAAGATAGTTAACTTCTCGTTATATAAACACCGTTCATTAACTGAGACTCACTTCACTAGGATGACCATAGGTAACATGACCTCAATCCTAAGTGAGTTGGCAACTCCTACATTGAGGGCGGTCATTGATTTGCCAGGGTGCAAGTGGCCATAACGCCGACTCAAAACCTAAACATTTTTTGGGATTTGTCTGATTTGGGAGCTAGGAACTCAGCTACACAAGATGGAATTCACTCCTTCCCCGAGGCAGGGGTAAGTAGATAGATAGCTCCCTTAAGGGCTGATTCCAGGGCTTGAACGATGTGGTGCCACGCACCTTCTCATGGACCGAGAGGTGTTCACACATAGTAGGACTATATTGTATTGTTCATTTAGAGGGATCAGAGTGGTCTTAAGGAGGAAGATGTAATTACAGGGCCAAAACAGGTAAATTGGCCTGCTATAATTACGAGCATCTGTGAAGAGTCATCGCTACTGATGATTGGTATTATCCAATGGACATAGAAATATATCTATGGCAAGAAGAGTTCAATTTTCGGTCTTCGAGCCATAGGTTCATAAGGTCCCCTTGGTAGCTTGGATACAAGTTGAGAATCAGTTTTTGGGTCACTATTTGAAATGTTCAATTGACAAGAGGGAGTTTGATTATATATGAATATTAATTGAACGAGTTAATTAAATATGATTATAATTAACTTATGTATGAGGATACATCTAATTTGGAGGAAATTGGATATAAATATGATTTTATCTATTAGAGGAAAAAATAATTAATTAATATTTGATATTAATTTATAAGTTATGAATGTGATAAGATCACATTAATTTGGACGGTTATAAACGGAAATGGGAAGGCGCCTCTTCGCGTTTAAAATAACAGATGAGTGATTATTAAATAGCAAACGGTATGGTTTGATCTTGGTGTGCGCGGGATTGTGAAAAATATAGTGTCATCGTTTCGAAATCAGTTGCCTATTACGATTAGGACTGCACGATCGCTTACATTTACGATTTGCTAAGTGATTGCATACGATTACACCATCGTGCGCTATTATCTAAACAATTGTTTTATCTTTTTCCTAAGTTGATCGTTTAAGCTTCCCGGGTTATTTACTAAACGATCGTATAGATAATCGCTTAGTTTTTCCTACACGAATCGTTTTGCACGATCGCTCACCCTTCTTTCTCACATGATCGTATAGACGATCGTTTACCATTTCCTACACGATCAAGCATATTGCCTACGTACCCTTCATCAATTGATAGGATCAAGTCATAACGTAGTTCAAAAGAATGTTTTTTTTATGCCGAACTGAACTTAAATTTCTCTAAGTTGCCTACATTACGCTTTTATAATGACAGGGATCAAAGTCGTAATGTAGTTCATATAAAGATTTTTATTTTTTTTTTTTTTTCGGGGGGCGGGGGGGCACCATTCACAATTTTAAGCTCATGCGGGCCAGGAGCATCATGTAGTTTAGGCTCTTGCGATGAGAAGCTTCTTCATTTAAACTTCAGAAGCTCTTATTTCATCATGGTTTTGATCATCCTCTTCATATTTAGGATTCATCAATATGATGAGTTTTGGCTTCACTATCAAGGAACCTTCTATACTTATGTCAACAAAAAATTTCCTTTTCATGTGTGAAGGGACACGATTGTGAATCTTTTCGTTGTTGTTTTCTTCATAGAATGGCGTCGCCTTCAAGATTTTCATCATTCCTTTATGTTGATTGATTGTTATCTTGAGACGATCAAAAGTAGATGCTGAAGGTTGATCTTACTTTGATGTGGATATACTTAGCCTTTTGAAGGCTGAAGTTCGAGTAGAAGTAGTTTTTGGACATTGGTCTTCTTCTCCTAATGTGGCCATACTCAATCTTTGAAAGACTGAAGATCGAGCACTTGAAGGCTTAATACGATTGAAGACAAAAATTCTTTGCTTCATTTCTTCTTAGTCGTTGACTTCTTCGATAGTTATATGATTGTTGTCGACTTCCACTATGCCGACAAGGTGACATGCAATAACTTCTGATACTTTCTCTAGATGATTATTGAGAAAGCTTCTTGGGAGAAATTCTGCAAAAGTTTTCGGCTGTCGAAATTGAGGGAAGTCCTTGTCTTCTTTCTTAGCAGGCTTAGGCTTCCATGTCATCTTTTTTTCTTCTTTTTATGAGTCTTGTTCCTTCTTCTATAGCTTCGATAGGAAAGCGACTCTTTTTGGGTGCAGTTTGGTTGTTTTCTTTTTCGATGAGTCACAACTATCCACCCTTCGATGTCATCTTCAACAAGCTCATTTTTCTTTTTGGAATTTGTTGTTTGAATCTCTTGCTGGAACCGAACAACTATAGGCTCGAAGGCTCCAAACTAGATCAGGCTTTGTCTTTGAGCATGGGACACAGACAGTGTTAGAATACTTGAAGTTGTCGCTACTGTAGCGTGATTTGTCTGAGCTACTTCATCCAAATCTAGCTCAATCTTATTTTCACGAGCCAACTTCAAAATTCATTCCTTCAGCACAAAGCACCTTTCAACTAGGTGACTAACGACCTGATGATACTTGCAGTAGTTAGGATCATCTACTTTTCCTGTTTGTTTTGACTGCTTGCATTCCAGCAGCTGAATAAGTTGCTTCTCTAGCAGTTGCTCCAACATATCTACCACATCAGAGTCAAGGAATGGATAAACCTTCTCCTGTCTTTCTTTAAGATTTGGACGACGCTTCTCACCTTCATTGTGCCTTCTTTCAAATTTTGTATGTTTTCCTTTTGAGGAAAATTTCAAAGGGGTCACATGAACGACCATAGATTCTTTTGTGGCACTATCCACGATCTTTTCAGTGCCCTTGGCTTCATTCTTGTATTTTCTCCCTTCAAGGACTAGTAAAACTTTAGTTCCCCTGTTGCGTGTTGCCACGAGGTTTTATCCCTTGTAGGATGTAGAGAAGTTCCCAGTGCATGCCATGAATGCACATCTTCACTGCAGATAATTAAGTGAGTCTATCTTTGCAATCCAGACTTAAAGCTCTCCATCGGTTGATGTAGTCGATGACCAACTATTCTTTCTGCTATTTTGTATTCATCAGCTTCATCATGCTAATGGTGTGCCTTTTGCTGTAGAAACGGTTGAGGAACTCTCTTTCCAACTGTTCCTAATTGTCAATCACTTCTGGCTCCAAATCAGTATACCAATCGAAAGCATTTCCTTTCAAGGTATGAAGGAATTGCTTGACTAGCTGGTCTACTCTGGTTTCTGCAGTTTTGCAGGTTTCAATGAAGTGTGCAACATGTTGTTTTGGATTGCACTTTCCATCGAACTGCTGGAACATTGGAGGTTGATACCCAGCTGACATTTTCAGGTTGTCGATTCTCTTGGTGTAAAACTTGGAGTACATAAAGGAGGACTGTTATGGTCTTCTGCACTGAGCCTTTATGGAGTTTATAATCACATCCTGCAGCTGTTGAATTGATAAGGTGGTGACAGAGGTAGATTGTTGCGGCTGGTCTTCTTGCAAGACAGTCTTTCCTTTGTCATTGGCTTTTGTTGTTGGATCTTTTAAAGCAACGATTTCATGATCTCGCTCTTCAACAGCTTTCATTAGAAAATTTATCTTCATTTTCATCTCTGCCATGGCTGACTCAGCCGTTACGTCAGTCACCATGACAAATACTACATCAAAGTGCGATTCTTTATCTGATGGATCAATAGTAGAAACATAGCCGTCGAATAAGGGATTTTCTCTAATAACAATCCCACCTTTAGTAGATTCCATTAGTTGTTCCGTGATGACAGAGCTTATGTAAGTATTGCTTGCGACGGTAGATTTAGATACAACTTTCTGGTGCCATTTGTAGGTTTATTAACTTGGATGACGAGAGAGAGATGAGAGGTAGAGAGGTCCCACTGGGCGTGTCAATTTGTTCGCACGAGATTTCAAGAGAAATTTATTTCGTGGAACTTGAACTATGTATTTGTATTAATTTTTTTGGAAAGTGAGTACAATCTCTAATACATAATATTTTGATGCTCTTAAAATAAACTATAGTCTTTAAGTTGGTTGATCTTCTTGAATGATCGGTCTTTGGACTCGTTGATTTTCTTTAATGATCGCCTTTTGGGCTTGATGATCTTCTTGAGTGATCGGCCTTTGGGCTTGTTGATCTTCTTGGATGATCGATCGGCCTTCGCATGAGGCTTCTGGAGAAACTTATTTCGTAGAGTTGAACTTGAGTTGGTGTTTATGTTGATTTGATACGATGTGGTTCGATCTTTAGTACTTGATCCTCTAATTCTCTCTCGGTTGAATGTGTACACTTGATGTATAGAAGCGGGGGCATGTGGATGTTCTTGAGCTTCGAGTCTTGGAAGAATGTTTGTATCTTCAAAGGACTTCAATCTTCAAGCGTGTTCAGAATGCTTGTATCTTTTTTAGCCTTCAGAATGTTTGCATCTTCAAAAGACTTTAGTCTTCAGAATGCCTGTATCTCCAAAGGACTTCAGACTTCAAGCGTGATCAACTTCAGGAGTCAAGGAGTCTTCTAATTATAGAGAATTCTCTCTAAGCTATCTAGAGTATAGAATTGCTGACCCCTCCAAACGAGGATACCTTCTCTATTTATAGAGTTCATAGGTGGGCTTCGTGGGCTTGGACTTGGTTGGTCCATATACTTGACCTTTGGGCCCAATTAGTTGGATTTTGGCTTGATTTGACATTTGGGTCAAATTCAACCCATTTTTTTTGGCTTAGTTAGACTTCAACCCATACAATAATATCAAATTGGGTCAAATTAATCTTATATGATTCAACGGTCATGATGAAATCATGTGTCATCTTCGGAATTTGTTTTCGACTTCAATTTGGGACACATGGCGACTTCTAATTAGTCCAAAATTCAATTATTTGTAATTTTGTCATTAATTTAGTAAATGACATTACAGTTTGTAATTAGTCCAAAATTTCTCGTTCAACAGTCCCATTTCTCAACTGAATTGAATTTGATTCTTTATCAAATTTGGCATGTCACGCCATTGCACTGAAATTTGACACCAACACTTGAGGATTTGGATGGAATATAGGTCTTCAAAGTGGGAAACCCCTATTAAACATGATTTTCCAATTTTAAAATGAAATTCAATTTTTTCAAATTTTAATTTAAATTTCCAAAAATTAAAATAAAACAAATTTAAATATATCATTTGAATTTTCATAAAATTCAAATTTTTAATTGAAATTAAAATTAATTTAAACAATTTATTTTAAATAAAATTTATTTAAATAATTAATTAATAATTTAATATCCAATATTAAATTATTAAATCACCAATTCCACAATCATGAATCCCTATTCATGTAATGAGTTTTTAAATCAAATTTGAATGTTATCCAATTCTCCAATTTTGTTTAATTCAATAAGTAAATATACAATTATATCGTATATAATTACTGATACCCTTAATTCGAATTTTAATGTTTCAAATTCTCTCATCATGCTATTCTAAGATTTAATCCATTTGTGAGCTAGCAGGAGGTCTTAATGGACCTACAAGTTATTAATGATCCGAGATTAATTGACTAAACTCTTTAAACCGAATTAAAGAACATTTTTTAACTATCGGGTCACTCCACTAAAGCCTAGTAGCTACCTATCCTCACCATAGATATATTTTTGTCCACTTGATTTAACCATAATCAGTAAGTCGATCCTTTACAAGTTGTTCGTAATAACGGTTGGGTCAAAAGATGTTTTACTCCCGAGATTACATCTTACTCCTTAAGTCCTATTAATCCTATAATGAACAATTGGTTTGTGATCCAATCACCAAACCAAGTTCTTCTTAGACCAATGAGAGAGTGGGGCCCCTTGTTCAAGACCCGGAGTCAGTATTTGAGGGAAAAGCTTCTCTACTATCTCTAAAAGCGGGTAGGAGTGAATTCCATCTTGCACCATATGTCCCTAGCCATCTACCTGATCTTACCTCTGAAATGGCAGGCTTATTGACCCGACGCTATTGAGCCAACCCTCACCTATGCAAATCTAAGAATAATCCCGAATAAATAGGAGTTCATAGTTAGTTCAGGATTAAGGTCAAGTTACTTAGGTCATCGCTCTGAATTATTCAGTCTTAGACAGTAAAAAGCGTTATAAAGTAAGAGTGACTTATTTCTCGGTCTGGTCTTATACAAACTCTTTGCATAGGATGCCTCTACTTGCATGTCTCCACATGAACAATTTAGGATCACATCATTTTGGCTTTTTACAAAGTGGGTCACATCTGATAGTATCTCTAGAATACTATAAGACCAGAATAAGATACCCTTGATAGTATCTCCATATGTGACCCACTTTGTATTGTTTTAAATTCAGATGTGACTTATTTCTCAAGTAGATATACAACATCTGATAGTATCTCCAGAATAAAATACCCTTCCTTATCCGTATACTATAGATCATTTTGGCTATCTACTCGAACTTGATCCACTCTTATGTCTCCACATAAAGTTCAAGTATTCATGTGCCATGGATCTTAGTTTATTGAATTTAATTTTTACAAGTGCAATTTACATATTTAATAATAGTTTTATTGAATAAACCTCAATAACTTCTTTATTGTAAATAGAATATGTTTAATTTTACAAACTGCGAGTTTACGAATAAAACCCAATACATACGTAGTCAGCTCTAGAGCCTGCGCAATACATCGCACCCTATCCTGGAGTCCCTCAACAAATTTCTTAGCCCTCTTTGCCTTTGTGAACACCAAATCAGAGGCGAAACAAGATAGTCTATCAAATTCCTCTTCGTATTCCTCTACGGTTATGGACCATTGTTTCAGGTTCATAAACTCCATCTGTTTCATGTACCTTACACTTGTAGGAAATTACTTATCATAGAACCGTTCCTTGAACTGGTCCCAAGTCACCAGTCCACCATTAATTTGTATCATTCTTTCTGTCGAGCGCCACCAACGCTGGATGTTCTCAGTGAGTAGAAAAAGGGCACAATAGAGTTTCTAATCTTCAAAATGATGGGGTTGATGCTTTAAATCTCATAAGGTTCTATAGTTTGTAATTGTATTGTACAAACATTTTATTTATGTAATAAAATATGTGATATTTTATTTCAAAATTAGTTGCATTAACTACAAACCAATAAACTAACATCCAAGGTTATCTTATAGCTTAAACATGTATATAGAGACATACAAGTGGATCATGTTTAAGTGATAACCTAAATGGTCTGTAGTAAATGGACAAGCCTAGATACCTTATCCTGGTGACACTATGAGTATGGCCCACTTTGTAGATATTATAATTATTGTAAAGTGCTACAAATGATCTGATCTTGATCATTCATGTGGAGACATGTGAGCAGGAATATTATATATAAAGGAGTTTGTATAAGACCGAACCACGAAATGTTTAGTCTCATTATACAACGCCGTTCATAACAGATACTTTTATTTCACTAGGATGACTATAGGTAACATGATCTGAATCCTGAATGAGTTGTGAATTCCTTCCTATGAAAGCGGTCCTTTGATTTGTATGGGTGAGAGTGGCCAGATCACCGACTCAACAAGCCTACCATTTTGGGATTCATCTGATTGGGGAGCTGAGAATATAGTTAGACCAGAAGGAATTCACTTCTTCCCAATGTCGGGGCAAGTAGGGGTGTACATAGTCCGAATTGGGCCGGGTTGGAAGATTTTTGTGGACCAACCCAAAAATTCGGGTTGGCTAATAATGAACCTTATTAGTTCTTTTTTGGAGGGTCAACCCAACCCAAAATTTTCGGGTTGGGCCGGGTTGGGTCACCGGTTCTGTTTTTTTTTTTTTAATTTGACTGTTTTTTTTAACTTTTATATATATATATATTCGGGTCGGGGTCAGGTCGGGTTGACCCGACCCTGAAATGGGGTAACCCGAGACCCAACCTGAATTTAATATTTTTTAACATTTTTAACCCAACCCAACCCTTGCAGTTTGGGTTGGGTAGTCCAGGTTGGTCGGGTTACCGAGTCTTTTAAACATCCCTAGGGGCAAGTAGATAAATTGTTCCCTTAAAGGTTGGCTCCAAGGCTTGAACAATGTGGCGCCACACCCTCTCCTAGCCCGAGAGGGGTTTGGTCATAGTTGGACTATGATTGATATTCATTAGACGGATTAGTGGTACTTAAAGAGTTAGATGTAACTATAAGGGCAAAACGATAATTTTGCCCAATTGTACTTATGAGCAATTTGTGAAGGGTCATCGTACTGTTGACTGGTTAAATCCAATGGACACAAAAATATATCTGAATTACAAAGAGTGCAACTGTCGATCTTTAGTGAAGTGCCCGAACGGATGGTGAATAATTTAATTAAAGGAGTTTAATTAATTATTCACATACCGTTGAAGCTTCATGTTACAGGTCCATGGAGTCCCCTCTGTAGCTTGATGATGGGCAGAAATGCACATCATCTTAGGTCTTTTATTTAGAATTATGAAGGTTCTTAAGCATAATATGCGGCAATTATGTTAGGAATTCATGAGAAAATGAGTTTGCGTCGTTCAGCCTTAAGAATCTCGAGTAATCCACTATTATGCGTTATTATGCATTGAATTGTCTATCTTTATAGTTGACGCAAAAAACGGACGCAGACACGGAAGCCGGGTTATCGCATAGACGATCGCATGCGGAGAAATTCTCCATCGCAAACGCGAACGCATACGTTCAACGCATGGATGTTGTTGTAATCAATCGCATGCGTCCATTATATAGAAGTTACGATCGTCAAGCGATTACGGTCATCATGTAAAAGTTGCGGTAATCAAGTGAATGCAGTCATTGCAAGACTGCGGTTACATGAAGATAACCATAATAGAGGGATGAACGCAAGGTTGGTGGAATGGAAGCATCAACGCATATATCGGGAAAACTAAAAGAACATTTCACCTACCATGCCGTTAGTAGCAGAGATTCAGAAAAGGACCAACACGTCACGAATGTCAAAATCAGAGCAGGTCCATTAATGCTGTCGGTGATCAGACTCTATAAATAGAAGCTACTAAGCATAACTTTAGACCATCCAAGGTTTCCATCCAAGTTTCTACCTTCGAGTGGATCCTTGTGATCCAGACGAACGTGTTAGAAGAAAGCTTGAGAGTTCTTCATCTCCTTCATCCATTCTGAGTGACTACTGGAGCCTTCGACGGAGTTAAATCTCGAAAGAGTCAATTCCACCGCCCTTCCATGGTACAACCGGCGGCCTTGACACACATCTGCTGGAAGCAAGACATTGCTTCCAGCTGGTCCATTCATTTTCTCTTCTTTTCTTATATTATATTGTATTACATTTTGGATTAAGAAATTAATACATTGTTTGTTCAATGCATTTCTATGTTTCCTTCGATTCCATCTCCATCTTTTTTTGCTTAGCATCCTTAACTTTCATTGCATCACTTAGTGAGATTGTTAGAGTATCGTATACTTAATCATGCGACATAGGAATATGAAGCATGTAGCAAACCATCGGGAGGTGTGCGTTGCGTGAGTGTTATGAGAAAACCTTATTTTCTTAGTGTGAAGCTGTAGCAACGTCTGTCTATAGGCGGACGCAACGCTTGTCTATGAGTAAAGTTAGTAACAATTAACTGCCCGGGAGGGTAAATGGTTGGTCGCATTAAGCAATGTAAGCAAGTATTCATTAGAGATAGGAATAATCTTACGTCAGCCAAGTTTATGTGGTTACCTTGTCTTATGAGCACATCATTCATCATTTAGGCATACTTGAAAGAGTAGTCTAAAAACCAAATCTAAGACTTGAGAGGGCGGATTGGAACGCATAAGCAAGAATGGGGAACTTAGGAATAAGCTCTATTTGCTATTACACAACGTATGTACCCTACGGATAAGATATTACATGCGTCCAGAAGTAGGATATGGTGGTATGTGGTCATCACGCTTATGTGTGAGAGCACATGAGCGGGTTATGGAGGCTTAGGCATAGGCCTCTCGACACTATTGCACATACATCGCATGCGTCCTAGAAATAGGCACAAGTATGTGTACCATGATCGCATAGTTTGTGTTGGCTGAGATTTCCCTTGCGGTCAAGCTCAGTGTTGCAGTGAAGACATCCTCACATTTTATCTATTTTTTCATGCATTTACTACGCGTCAACAGTTTTCATGTCTCTACCTCTCATTCATACTTCCAATGCTTTGCCTGTTAGTTAGGAGTAGGAGTAGTTTGTAGCTTAAAACCCCCCATCATTCTTTTATTCATCCGCCGCATACACATTATCGCATACATCTAGCTACAAGTCCCTGAGTTCGACCTCGGTTCACCTGAGAAACTTGTGTTCGCGTTATACTTGGCGCGAGCATAAGAAAACTTGTGACGGGAACGCATGGTCATCGCATACATTCGTTAACGCATAGTTTCATTCCAACACATGACCACCGACGCATGAGTATTAACACATAATCTTAAGACATGCATCGCATAATTGTGTTCACCAAATTTCATCATCATAGCTCAACAGGAATTAATGAGAATCAGTTTTTGGATTAATTTGAATTGTTCAAAATAATTTAGGGAATTAATTATATGTGATATAATTAATTTAATCTAATTATATATGATATAATTACTATAATGTATTTTGATTGATTATAATATAAAAAATATTTGAGAGAAAATAAATATTTGAATATGATTCAAATATTAATTATATAAATTTGATTCACATAATTAAATTTAATATAAATGAGATTTATATTAAATTTCATTGGTGGGAGAATATAACTATAGGTTATATTGTATTTGATACAATATAAAAACTATAAATTATGTGTTATATTTGATATAACATATAGTTTAATATATATATATATATATTATATGATAAGGTAGTTATCATATAAATATATATTAAATTGAT